>NW_008349072.1:86767-87503 GCF_000622305.1 Nannospalax galili | reverse complement strand
TCAATAATAACTTTAAATATCAATGGACTGAACTCCCCAAGAATGGAGAAAGGAATAAGTATACCCTAGGGTCAAAGAAAGAAAGTAAATAAAGGTATAATTGTGGGAAGAAAAAATAGACAAAAATGCAAACAGTAATCAAAATGATGGCAACCAATACATATCTTCCAATTATATCTTTGAATATCAATGGACTTAACTTCCCAGTCAAAAGACGCAGGCTAGTTGAATGAATTAAGAAGCAAAGTCCATCTTTTTGTTGTCTGCAAGAAACTCATCTGACTTTCAGGGACAGACACTATCTCAAAGTGAAAGGATGGGAAAAAAATATACCAAGCAAATGGCACTAAGAAAAAAGCAGATGTAGCCATTCTAATATCTGACAAAATAGACTTTAAACTAAAACTAATTCGAAGAGATAAAGAGGGCCACCTCATTCTGATGAAAGGAACAATGAATCAAGAAAATATTATAATCATGAACATATTTTCACCAAACTCTGGTGTGCCGAACTTCATAAAAACAATACTACAGGACTTTAAGACCTAGATTAACCCAAAATCATTAACAGTTGGGGAATTCAATACCCCACTATCTCCATTAGATAGGTCAACAGGGCAGAGTGTTAGCAGAGAGACATCTGAATTAAATATATATACCATATACCAAATGGACTTAAAAGACATCTCAAGTATTCCACCCAAGCAACAAAGGACATACTTTCTACTCAGCACCC
>NW_008349072.1:84320-84798 GCF_000622305.1 Nannospalax galili | reverse complement strand
TGAAGAAAGGTGAAATCATGAAATTTTCAGGTAAATAGTTGGAACTAGAAACTGTTATACTAAGTGAAGTAACACAGACTCAGAAAAAAAAATCAACCTATGTTCTCCCTCATATGTGGCTCCTAGAACCAGACTCTGATAAATAAGTATGCAACCAGACATAACTATAGGAACCAGGATAATGGAAAGGAAACAGGGAGGTATGGGAAAAGGAATAACCTGAAAGAGAAGGACAGTAGGAAACAGGCCTTAATAAGGGAGATATAGATAAAAATTGGGTTAGTTTAAGGGAGGGGGGAGGGACGGGTATACAAGGAACCTAGGGGATAAAGGGAAAGAAGGAGCTGAAGAGAGGTAGGACATAGGAGAAGGGTATTATTATGGGACAAATGGGAAATGGGGGCACCTTAAGTGGGAAAACCATGATGGAGGGGTGAGACAATGTGAGAGATAAATAATGCCTAGCTAGTTTTGAAAA
>NW_008349072.1:80118-82959 GCF_000622305.1 Nannospalax galili | reverse complement strand
TATAAAATGAAGTGGAGATCTTTTTTAAAGGCTAAAAAACTCATTCAATTTTATGTCTTACAGGGCTTATACTGAGTTCAATACTATATAACTGTATTAATTCAACTGTGAACCTAGAAACATGCACCCACTTGTGAAAGAGATGTACTCTTGCTCTGGAGTGTGTTACTGAATATGTTAAAGCTGTAATGAGATGCTTCTTCTAATCATGTTAGTTATTAAAAAATTTTTTAAAAATAAGCCAGGCATGGTGGTGCATGCCTTTAATCCCAGCACGTGGGAGGCAGAGGCAGGCGGATCTCTGTGAGTTCAAGGCCAGCCTGGTCTACATAGTGAGTTCCAGGACAGCTGGGGCTAGAGGGAGATGCTGTCTCAAAAAGAGCAAAAAGAAAAAAATTTTTTTTTAAATAAAAAAAATTTTAAAAAAGAAAAACAAACATCATATGTTTTCTTTTTGAGACAGGGTCTCCCTGTAGCCCCACCTGGCCTGGAACTCACTGTGTAGACCACGCTGGCCTTGAACTCATAGAGATCCACCTGCCTCTGCCTCCCGCATGCTGGGATTAAAGGTGTGCGCCAGCATGCCCTGCTCAAACATTGTATGTTTTCACCTGCTGGTCTCTGCCCAGATGCACAGGGCCCCTTGCCAATATGACTTAAGGGGTACCCTCATGGGAAGGACAGGGCCTATTCTGGGTACCCCTGCACACCCTCCTTCAGAGCATCCAGAGCCACCTTTTCCGTTGCCTTCCACCGTGCCCACTCTCTGCACTACAACCCCACCTCAGCCGCTTGCTCTTTCCTCTACCACATACCTACCTTCTGAATTCTACAGGACTGCATCCTCCTGGGGTGCAAAGTCCACCGCCACTCCCAGCTTCATGACCACTCTCCTCCAGACTCACTGTGGCTGCCTCATGGACTTTGTCATCACCTGAAACAGCGAACACTGGTGTCCACTCTGACTGCAGCCTTGTGGCCTCCTGATCCCCTGGCGTCCCCTGTACCCCTGCACTCCTGTGTCATTGATGCCCCTGCACCTCTGCCTCTACCGTCTCTCCTGCTTTGATTTTTTCAGATAGGGTATCATGTAGTCACTGACCTCAGACTTGCAATGTGGCTTTGAACTCTGTTCTAGTTTGCCTTCGATTGCTGTGACAAAACACTCTGACCAATACCAACTTGGGGAGGAAAGGGTCAGTTCATCAGGGAGCCCAAGGTAGGAACTCAGGGCAGGAACCTGGAGGCAGGAGCTGGAGCACAGGCCATGGAGGAACCCTACTTACTGGCTTGCTCCCTGGGCCCTGCTCAGCCTGCTTTCTTATGCAACACAGGCCCACCTGCCCAGGGATGGCACCACCCATAGTGGGCTGGGCCCTCCCACATCACTCATCAAGAAGATGCCCCTCAGACATGGCCACAGGCCAGTCCTATGGAGGCAATTCCCCAGTTGAGTCTCCCTCTACCCATGTGTGTTGAGTTGACGCTAAAGCTATCCAGCACAAACTTTTTTTTTTTTGGTCTTTTTGAGACAGGGTCTCCCTGTAGCCCCAGCTGGCCTGGAACTATGTAGACCAGGCTGTCCTTGAACTCACAAAGATCCGCCTGCCTCTGCCTCCCAAGTGCTGGGATTAAAGGCATGCGCCAACACGCCTGGCTCAGCACAAACTCTTTTTTATTTAAAAATTTTTATTTATTATATTTTAAAATATTTTATTATTTTTATTTTATGTGTGTGTTATGCCCACATGTAGGTAAGTGCACCCGTGTCATGCCATGCCCATGGAGGTCAGAAGAGGCTGTCGGATCCCCTGGGACTGGAGTTACAGACAGTTGTTAGCTGCCATGTGGGTGCTGGGATTCGAACCTGGGTCTTCTGCAAGAACAACCAGTGTTCTTAACAGCTGAGCCATCTCTCCAGCCCTATTTATTGTTATTTTTTTATGTGTTTGTGTGTTATGCCTACATGAGTGTAAATGCACCTGTGTTGTGCAATGCCCTCGGAGGACAAAAGAGGCCATCAGATCCTCTGGGACTGGAGTTACGGACAGTTGTTAGCTGCCATGTGGGTGCTGGGATTCGAATCTAGGTCCTCTGCAAGAACAGCCCGTCCTTTTAACTGCTGAGCCATCTCTCCAGCCCCAGCTTTGAATTCTTGATTCTCCTGACTCCACAGTGCTGGGACTACAGGTGAGCACCTCCATACCCAGTTATGAGGTGCTGAGGATCGAACCCAGCACTTGACCTATATCCCCACTCTCCTGCTCCTTTTATAACTCCCATTTCTAGGCACCAAGCTGCAGGAACCCACCTGCCTTCATCCACAGCTGCACCTGGATGAAGAATAGAGAATGTTGGCTAGAGAATGTTCCACCAACTCAAAGCCTGAAGCCTCTGCAAATCCACCCTGTCCCCACACCCCAGTCCCCAGACTTCCCAATGATCCTTCTGGGAAATTCTTCTCATCTGTATCTTTGTCCATCCCTTCATTTATTTTTGCATTCATGTGTTTATTGGTATTGTCCATGAGGGGTACTTGGCTAGTAGTCAGTTTTGAAGACAAACCCAGGAAAAGCAGATGGGAAATTCGGGGGGCGGCTTGTGCCCCTCCCCCTGGATGGCTTCTCATTCTGAGAGCAGAAGGCAGCAAGAGATTCGCTCCAACTGCTCAATGTTTTCCCATAGCCCCGGGAGCCGTGCAAAGTAGTCCCATTTTATGCATGAATAAACTAAGTCAAGGAGGAGTGGAATTAATTTCTCAAGTCATAGAACTAGGCTGTGGCTGAGCTAAGAATAGGAATTCACATTCGGAGGGTCAGTTCCAGCTTGCGGGGACGGGGA
>NW_008349072.1:59881-80106 GCF_000622305.1 Nannospalax galili | reverse complement strand
CACACACACACACACACACACACACACACACACACACACACACATCTGGGAGGAGGCGGCCCACGGGGTGGGGCGGACAGGACTGGGCGGTCCGGATGGGGCCAGTCCCAGATGTAGGAAGTCCCAGCCTGCCGCAGGCGCCCAGGGTAGCGCTGCAAAGCCCTAGGACGCAGTCCGTCATGGAGGCAGATCCGCCGCTCTACCCAGTGGCGGGGGCTGCGGGGCCCCTGGGGGATGAGGATCGATTCGGAGTACCTGATGGGCCAGAGGCTCCGGTGAGCAGGGCTGGAGCCTGATGGGGCCCGGGGAAGGAACCCGGGCAGGGGAGGGATGCAGCCCCTGGGAAGGGGGACCTGGACTCTGGATGAGGGACGGGGACCCAGGAGTGGGTGGATCGGGACCCCCGAGTGGGAGACAAGGACCCCAGAGTGGGTGTATGGGGACCCCGAGTTGGGGGGGGCAAAGACTCTGGAATAGGGATGGGGACCAGGACTCTGGTTGGGGGGATGGGGACCCCAAGGGAGTGGGGGACGCGGAGCCGGGGAAGGGGAGGCGCAGGAGCGCGGGGTGGCAGTGGGTGCCAATGTCCTGCGGTCCGCAGCTGGACGAGCTGGTGGGCGCGTACCCCAACTACAACGAGGAGGAGGAGGAACGGCGCTACTACCGCCGCAAGCGCCTCGGTGTGGTCAAGAACGTGCTGGCGGCCAGCGCGGCCGGCATGCTCACCTACGGCGTCTACCTGGGTACCACGCGCCCCGCGCTCCCCAGTGCGCCCTGCTGGTCCCCCTCCCGGGCTGGGAAAGAGAAACCCTGCGGTCAGCCGGCCTTGTTCCCCTTTCACTTCCCTTGGCCGCGGTCACAACTGCAGCTGCAACGGCCGGCTTGGGACCTAGAGGGGAGGATGGGTGTGGAGGGAGCCGGGTCAGGGTGCCCACGCCCCAGCCAGAGTCCAGGTGCAGCAGGTGGGTGAGTGGGTGCCCTGTCCCCGCTACCCCGGTCCTGTGGCGATGGAAGGGGGAAGCTCGGGTCGCTCGAAGCCAGACAGATTCCCCCGACCCCCCCCCCCCCTCCCCAGGCCTCCTGGAGATGCAGCTGATCCTGCACTACGATGAGACCTACAGGGAGGTGAAATACGGCAACATGGGGCTGCCCGACATCGACAGCAAGATGCTGATGGGTATCAACGTGACGCCCATCGCTGCCCTGCTTTACACCCCCGTGCTCATCAGGTGCCAAGCCCCTGTCCCCTGGCCTCCAAAGGCTCACAGACTTTTAGCTCTGGTGTTTTGCAGGGAGGGAGGCCTTGCTTGCCTGGGAGAGTGAGAAAGAGAAGAGGGAGCCCCTGCTGGGGCAGGAGCCAGGCCTATTCCTCTGTACTTTTGGTTTCTAGAAGGCTCCGGTGACCTGGGTACTGGAGCTGTTAAGTCCCCTCTGGGACCAGAGCAGTCAGCACAGCCCAGGTCCCCAGCCCTGGCCCAGTCAGCTGTGACTGTGTTGAGGGCCAGTTCTCACAGAACAGAAAGGACCTTGGATGGGCAAGGGCTTGGCCTGGAGGTCTGCCTGAGCCCTGGGTGGTGTGTGTGATCCAGTATCCTAGCCACTGCAGAAGTCCCCCTTAGCACCCAACCTGCCTAGACTCTAGAAAGGGTAGACAGGGTAAATGGGTCCCTCTGTCATTTTTTTTTCCCTCTTTAAAAAAGTATCCGGTCTGGTGTGGTGGCACAGGCCTTTAAACCCAGTACTAGGGAGGCAGAGGCAGGTGGATCCCTGTGAGTTCAAGGCCAGCCTGGTCTACATAGTGAGTTCCAGGACAGCTGGGGCTACAGAGAGACCCTGTCTCAAAAACAAAACAAAACAAAACAAAACAAAAAACAAAAAAAAAAGACCAAAAAAAAAGTTTCCTTTATTTTAAAATTTTATTACATTTTTACTTATTATTTTTTTTTGTGGGGGAGCAAGCCCAAGCCATGGTGTGTGTATGGAGGCCAGAAGACAACTTTTGGAAGTCAGTTCTCTCCTTCCACCATGTGAGTCCTATAGATTGAACTTGGGACATCAAGCTTGGCAGCAAGTGCCTTTACCCTCTGAGCCATCTCGCTGGCTCCCTTTGCTTCTTTTTGCTTAGTTTTTTTTTTTTTTTTTGAAGGTTGGGGTCTCACTATGTTGCCCAGACCATTCTCAAACTCCTGGGCTCAAGAGACCCTCCCACCTCAGCCCCTCAAGTAGCTGGGATTACAGGTATGCATCACTGCATTTGTATACCTGGCTGCCCCCCACCTCCTCTCCTTTTTAAAAATTTATGTTTTACTTTTCAATTTTATGTGTATGAGTGTATTGCCTTCATGGATGTAAGTGCATCCCTGTCATGCAGTGCCCTAGGAGGTCAAAAGAGGGCATCAGATTCCCCTGGAGCTGAAGTTACAGCTGGCTGCCATGTAGGTGCTGGGAATCAAACCCAGGTCCTCTGCAAAAGCAACCAGTGCTCTTAACTGCTGAGCCAGTCCTCTCTAGTCCTCCTCCCCTCCCCACTTTTTAAAAAATTTTGTTATTTTTATTTTATGTGTATGCGTGTATTGCCTGCATGTAGGAAAGTGTACCTGTGTTGTGCAATGCCGGCGGAGGTCAGAAGAGGCTGTCAGATCCCCTGGGACTAGAGTTATGGACAGTTGTTAGCTGCCATGTGGGTGCTGGGATTTGAACCTGGGTCTTCTGCAAGAACAACCAGTGTTCTTAACAGCTGAACCATCTCTCCAGCCCCTCCTCCTCCCTTTTTAAGACAGGGTCTCACTATGTAGCCCTGGCTGACCTGGCACTCACTGTGTAGACCAGGCTGACCTCGAACTCACAGAGATTTGCCTGCTTCTGCCTTTTGAGTGATGAGATTAGAGACGTGTGCCACCGTGCCCTGCCATTATTTTTTTGTTATTGTTCATATATCCCAGACTGGCCTTGAGCTCAATATATAGCCAAGGATGGCCTTGAACTTTCAGCTCTTTTGACTCTACCTCCCCAGTTCTGGGCTTACAGGCGTGTACCACCAAGCCAAGTTATATGCAGAGCTGGGAATCAAACCTAGGACATTATGCATGCTAGGCAAGCACTCTACCAACTGAGTTACAGCCCCAAGCAGGCCTGTGTCATTTTTATTTTGTTTTTAAAGACTTTAGAACTTTGTGTGTGTGGGTACATGTTTTAATGTGTTTGCGCGCGCGCGCGTGTGTGTGTGTGTGTGTGTGTGTGTGTACAGACATGTGGAAGCCAGGCATCAGCTTGTGGAGTTTACTTCTTTTTCACCATGTGAATTTCCGGGATCAAACTCACACCATCAGTGCTTTTCCCACAGAGTCATCTAGTTCCCTAGCTTAGTTTCTGAGACAGGGTCTCTCACCTAACCTAGAGCTCACTGATTAGCTAGACTGGCTGGCCGGAAAGCCAGAGGGAGGCTCTTTCTCCACCTCCCCAGTGCTGGGATTATGCAGCTGTGAAAGAAGGCCACTCTGCCAGTCTGTGTCCCTGAGACTGCATCTTTGAGCTCTTGAGTCTTGGGCTGGGGCCTCCTCCGACCTCACACAGCCTCAGGAAGTGGGACCTGGGGCTCTGCTGGTTTCAGGCCATCGCAGTCCATAGGCCTGTGGTACATGTGTCCCTCCCTCTGTGCAGGTTTTTTGGTACGAAGTGGATGATGTTCCTAGCCGTGGGTATCTACGCCCTCTTTGTCTCTACCAACTACTGGGAGCGTTATTACACACTTGTGCCCTCTGCAGTAGCCCTGGGCATGGCCATCGTTCCTCTCTGGGCCTCCATGGGCAACTACATCACCAGGTAACCCTGGTGGGCAGCGGGCAGAGGCTGAAGAGCCGCCTGAGTCTCCACTTCTCTGTCAACTTTAGCCAGGGGACCCCAGACAGACCTCTTACTCTGCTGGGTCTCAGTTTCCCCATTGGGGCTGACTAGCCTGTAGCTGTGGGTACAGGAAGTGGAGGCGTGGCGGAGGGCAGGCTGGGGAAAAGCCTTTGCTCTTTGTGGTGCAGGATGTCTCAGAAGTACTACGAATACTCCCACTACAAGGAGCAGGATGAGCAGGGGGCTCGGCAGCGACCACCACGGGGCTCCCACGCGCCCTATCTCCTGGTCTTCCAAGCCATCTTCTACAGCTTTTTCCATGTGAGCGCCACACAGGACACTGGGGAGCTGGAATGATGCTCCGATTCCACCGGGGAGTCCACAGTTCCTAGCCCTGGGAGGCATCTTTGTTTCCTGAGTCAAGCTCTGCTTGTTTGATGCCTGCTTGTCTATGGTGACCAGGAGGAAGTTCTCCTACCTTGGGCGACCTGTCGGCACTAGGCTGTCCCCAGAGCTGAGAGGACTTCTCCCCCATCTCAGGCTGTGCCCAGACTCATCCCAGACCTCACCTCCTGTCTGGTTCTGTGTCTGAGCACATACCCTCTCACCCACAGCTGAGTTTTGCCTGTGCCCAGCTGCCCATGATTTACTTCCTGGACTTCTACCTGTACGACCTGAACCACACACTGTACAACGTGCAGAGCTGCGGTCAGTCCTGGTGGGTGGGGCAAGGGGAGGGTCCCAAAAGCCCGCTTTTCTCCTACATTCAGTCACCCAGTAGACACTGGGCCTTCCCCTTCAGGTTCCGGGGCTGCAGGTCCAGCATCCCGTGGCTCTGGTTCAGAAAGGCCCAGAGCCCAAGAATAAGAAGTTAGACATGTGACACACCATAGTGGGACCAGCAGCCGGGGGTGGTGTTGGGGAAGAATGCAAGGGGGAAGTGCCTTCTGGGTTGGGGCTGTCCAGTGTCATCTCCCTGAGGGCCAGCCTTACAGTCAGGGCACAGACAGTACAAGGAGGTGGGAGGTGGGTGGTGCCCGTCCCCAATCTGCTCTTCAAAGGACCTTGCTGGAAGAGCCCTTGCCTGCCCCCCTGCCCCACCTCCTCTGTGTCCTGGTGGCTGTATACCCTTATATTGTGTCTCACGATGCCTGTCCACCCACCCTTCCCAGGCACTAAGAGCCACGGCATCCTGACTGGCTTCAACAAGACGGTTCTGCGGACGCTGCCGCGTAGCCGAAACCTCATAGCGGTGGAGAGCGTGCTCATGGCGGTGGCCTTCCTGGCCATGCTGGTGGTGCGGCTCGGGATGGTGGGGAGGAGGCGGTGGGAGCAAGCCGTTCGCTCCCTCCAGGGCTTGCACGGTGGGGTCAGGTCAGGTTGCAGCCTAGGAGCTTAAGAGTCAGGACTGGATTCTGGATCTGGCTGATGCCTATGGATCAAGGCTGGAGATGGGACGAGAGGGAGAGCTGGTTGTGACCTGGGAGGAGACTCGGAGCTCCGTCCAGAATCCTGGGCTGGAAAGTGCGTGGGCCTGAGGGCAGCGCTGGAGGGCAGGGGGCGTGACAGGGGGCGTGGCCGAGATAAGGGCGTGGCCTAGGTGGAGAGGCCGGGCGAAGGGGAATGCAGTGCTGGAAAGTGCGTGGGCCTGAGGGCAGCGCTGGAGGGCAGGGGGCGTGACAAGGGGGCGTGGCCTAGATAAGGGCGTGGCCTAGGTGGAGAGGCCGGGCGAAGGGGAATGCAGCCAGGCAAGGCTCAGGCCTGTGGGTGTGTCTGGGGAGGGCCCATTAGACTGAAGCCTTGTGGGTAGTCTGGGAAGGAGACTTCGGGGTGGTGTGTTTGGGGGCGGGGCCTCCCTGGGGTTGCAGGCCTGGGGTTGCAGGCCTGGGGTTGCACTGCAGGCCTGGGGTTGCAGGCCTGGGGTTGCACTGCAGGCCCGGGGTTGCACTGCAGGCCTGGGGTTGCAGGCCTGGGGTTGCACTGCAGGCCCGGGGTTGCACTGCAGGCCTGGGGTTGCAGGCCTGGGGTTGCACTGCAGGCCTGGGGACGTCTGGCTCATCCCATCACCGCCCCTGTCCGCAGGTGCTGGGCCTGTGTGGCGCGGCTTACCGGCCCACGGAGGAGATCGACCTGCGCAGCGTGGGCTGGGGCAACATCTTCCAGTTGCCCTTCAAACACATGCGTGACTTCCGCTTGCGCCACCTGGTGCCCTTTTTTATCTACAGCGGCTTCGAGGTGCTCTTTGCCTGCACTGGTATCGGCCTGGTAGGTACAGCCTGCCGGGGGTTGCCCCTAAGATAAGGCGTCTGGCTAGTCTTAATTTCAGACGAACAGAAAATACGAGTATGCATGTGTGCAAGTATGTCCTAAATACTTCCCTCCGTTTCTCTCTTCCCTCATTGCCCTTTACCTTGGACAAGTCATTTTAAGGTGTTTTTTTTTTTTTTTTTTTAAATTATGTGTGAGTGTTACGTCTGTATGTGTGTAAGTGTCGTGCAGTACCCACAGAGGACAGGAGAGGCATTGGATCCCCTGGAACTGGAGTTACAGATGGTTGTTAGCCGCCATGTGGGTGCTGGGATTCGAACCTGGGTCTTCTGCAAGAAAAGCCAGTGCTCTCAACCACCGAACCATCTCTCCAGCCCCCATTTTAAGGTTTTTTGTAGTTAAACATGGATGACATCTGTGGAGCATGGTTGGGGAGCAGAGCCCTTGGTGTCTGCAGACACAGTCCAAACATTTTTGGATCGTCTCCATCCCTTTCTACCAGGTTTTCAGGGAGTTAGCACCAAGAGGTCGGGAGAGGGCAGGAGACTAACATGTTATCTGGTGTGGGGAGGGCCAGGGCCTGGGCCACCTGACCTCTGGTACTCTCCTCCTCAGAGCTACGGAGTGTGCTCCGTGGGACTGGAGCGGCTGGCCTACCTGCTCATAGCTTACAGCCTGGGTGCCTCAGCTGCCTCTGTCCTGGGTCTGCTTGGATTGTGGCTGCCACGTTCTGTACCTCTGGTGGCTGGGGTGGGGCTGCACCTGCTGCTCACATTCAGCCTCTTTTTCTGGGCCCCTGTGCCTCGGGTCCTGAAACACAGCTGGATCCTCTATGCAGTAGCCGCCCTCTGGGGTGTGGGCAGTGGCCTGAACAAGATGGGACTGAGCAGTGAGTACAGCTGTGGATGCTGGGGTGGCTTATGGGGGTTCATGTGTGGCCACCTGTAGGTGGCTTGTGGGGGTTGACATCCCATGGACGCAGGATCTGCCATGGTGTTCCGTGGACCTGATAGACAGGGACTGCTGAGGACAGCTTGGGGTGGAAGGAGTCCTGTGGATACTAAGCAGATGGGGAAGTCCCATGACACCCTGGAGGAGTGTAGGAGTTCCATGCTGCAGACATTCTGTGGACATTCAAGGTGGGTGTCTCATTGAGAGGACCTGTGTGAGATCTTGTGGATACACAGGGTGGATGTGGAGTCTGTGAACAGGCTTGGTATGTAAAAACACATACCAGGGCTGGAGCAGAAGTGACTCAGTGGTTAAGAGGACCAGAGGTGGTTCAGTTCCCAGCACCCACTTAAGGTGGCTCCCAACCACCTGTAACTCCAGCTCCAGGGGATCTGATATCCTCTTCTGGCCTCTGTGGGAACCCATACTCATGGCATACACACACAGACACACACACACATACATACATACACACACACTCACACACAAATAAAAATTAATCTGGGCTGGAGAGATGGCTCAGCAGTTAAGAGCACTGACTGCTCCTGTAGAGGATATGGGTTCAGTACGCAGCACCCAAAGGGCAGCTAACAACCACCTGTAGCCCAGTTTCAGGGGATCTGGTGCCCTCTTCTGGCCTCCACAGGCTTTGCGTGACACAGGTGCACTTACATATATGTAGGCAAAACATTCATACACATAAAAATAAATAAAACAAAAGTTAAATAAATCTTTTTAAAAATATTTTATTTATTTTTTATTTATGCATATGAGTGTATTGCCTGCATGTATGTAAGTGTGCCCATGTCATGCAACACATGAGAGCAATGCCTGCAGAGGCCAGAAAAGGGTGTTGGATCCCTTGGAACTGGAGTTATAGATGGTACTGGGAATTGAACTCGGTTCCTCTGCAAGAAAAGTCAGTGCTCTTAACTGCTGAGCCATCTCTCCAGCCACTAAATAAATCTTTTTACCTTTTTGTTGTTTAAAAAAAATTTTTTTTGGTCTTTTTGAGACAGGGTCTCCCTGTAGCCCCAGCTGTCCTGGAACTCACTATGTAGACCAGGCTGGCCTTGAACTCACAGAGATCCACCTGCCTCTGCCTCCCAAGTACTGGGACTAAAAGCGTGGGCCACCACGTCTGGCCCGTAAAAATCATTTTTATTTGGGGGCTGGAGTGATGGCTCAGTGGTTAAGAGCACTGGCTACTCTTTCAGAGGACCCAGGTTCAGTTCCCAGCACCCACATGGTGGCTAACAACCATTTATAACGCCAGTTCTAAGGGCTCTGACACCCTCTTCTGGCCTCCTCAGGCAGTGCATGTACATAGTGCACTTACATACATGTAGGCATAACACTTATACACATAAAAATAAACAGCCGGGCGTGGTGGCACATGCCTTTAATCCCAGCACTTGGGAGGCAGAGGCAGGTGGATCTCTGTGAGTTCAAGGCCAGCCTGGTCTACATGGTGAGTTCCAGGACAGCTGGGGCTACAGGGAGACTCTGTCTCAAAAAGACAAAATAATAATAATAATATTTTACAATTTTTTACGTTTTATTTTATTTTTATGTATGAATGTTTTGTCTACAAGTATGTAAGTGAACCACATCCGTGCAATGCCCATGGAGAACAGAAGGGCATCAGATTCCCTTGAACTGGAATTACAGATGGTTGTTAGCTTACATGTGGGTACTGGGAACCGAACATGGGTCCTTTGCAAAAGCAGTCAGTGGTCTTAACTGGCGAGCCATCTCTCCAGCCCCTGTTGTTATTTTTGAGACAGGGTCTCCTTGTGGCCCTGGCTGTCCTGGAACTTGATATGTAGACCTGGCTGTCCTGGTTCTCCAGAGAGCTGCTTGTCTCTACCTCCTGAGTGCTGGCATTAAAGGCATCCACTGCTACGCCTGCCCCCCTTTTCTTAAAAATAAATCTTAAAGCCGGGCATGGTGGTGCACGCCTTTAATCCCAGCACTCGGGAGGCAGAGGCAGGCTTAAATAGATGATAGATAGATAGATAGATAGATAGATGATAGATGGATGGATGGATGGAATGATAGATAGATCTTTAAAAACACCCATATGGCAGCAGTCGAGGTCTGTGTTGAATTGTTTCTGGGGCACTAGGAGAGGATAGCAGGCCCTTAGAGGGGCAGGTGTCCGGCCCACGTTCCAGGTCCAGGTGCAGAACTGACTCCGTCCCTTTTCTTCTCTTCATTGTAATTTTTTTTACTTCTATTTACTTATTTTTTTTGAGACAGGGTCTTACTATGTAGACGTGAGAAAGGGGTCCTGCCTGCAGAAGGCTGGGTGGGCCAGGCTCTAGCTGTGTAGAACTGTCTGGTTTCAGGTGGGCACATGATAGTGACACGCAGCTGGTTCACATGGCCACAGCTGTGTCAGTGACCCTTGTTGGCCCCTATTCTGATGGTCCTGTCCTATGCTGTTGACGGGTTTCACTGTCACTCCTGGGCCCCAGGTGGGAGTGCTCACGTCCTGAGCCTGGCAAAGATGTCAATAGCAGTGGCTCCCACTGCCTGTCAGGTGCTGTGTGGCTTTCTTACTTTAGAGCTTCCTAACCCAACATGCAATATATGTAAGCTCGTTTCACAGTTGGGAAAATCAGTGTTGGGGATTAAGTGCCTCACCCCAAATCACCTGTAGAGCCAGCATTTGAAACCCTGAACCTTCCAGTCCTGAATGCTGGGAGCCATGACTTTGTCCAGTGCTCTTCCTCCACCTCCTTGAAATGATTCTTCAGGAAACAAGCCCCTCTCTCCTACACTTCGGCTTTGAGTTGTAGAAAGTTGATCTCTGTGTTTGTTCTCCAAGCCCCTGGTGAGGGAGAGAAGAGCAACTGAACACTTGCCATGTTGTGTGCCTGGGGTCAAAGGCAGGTGCTTGAACATAAAGCTTTCCTTTCCTGAAGTCACCTCACCTGTGTCCCCAGTGGAGGTCAGCCTGCACCTGCTGCAGCCACATCCTGACAGCGTAGTAACCAAAGTTTCCACTAGGGGGCAGGCAAGGATCAGTGCATAGTCCCTAGGTACTCAGGTGGAGAGAGCCAAGGCACAAGGCCTTGGAAGAGCCTCGGGCTGGAGATCAGCAGCCCTGGGCACTGGTGACCCTTACCCATCTCAACCCTTACCTGTCCCATCTGCTTACAGCGCTCCTAGGGATCCTATATGAGGACAAGGAGAGGCAGGACTTCATCTTCACCATCTATCATTGGTGGCAGGCCGTGGCCATCTTTGTTGTGTACCTGGGCTCCAGCCTGCCCATGAAGGTGAGATGCTGTGAGTACGGGCCCCATGTCTCACCAGAAAACAGCTCCTTTCTTTATAGCCCTCTAAAAGGTACCACTTCCCAAGGGTCAGACATTGAGCCTAGAGTACCTTAGTTCATGGGGTCCCCCTAACCCAGCACCCCACTTACTGCCTCACCCGCTAGCCTCTATCTAAAGGGATTCATACTTTGGTCTTTCCTTGTGCATCTGAGCCGTGTGTCGTCTGGTCACCTGCGCATCAGCTGCTGGATGCCCTGAGCCTCCCTGGTGGTTTTATGTTCTGTTGTTTTTGTTGCTTCTTTATGGCACTAGACGTGGAACCCAGGCCCATGTACACAAGCACTCTACCACTGAGTCTACAGTTTACTCTCCAACCCCAGCGGGTCATTTTAGCACGTCCTGACCCACATGTTTTGTTCTGTTTGTTTCTTTGGATCTGAGTCTGAAAGGAGCCCAAACTGACCTTGAACTCATCCTACCTCAGTCTTCTGTGTTCTGGTATGTACTAACTTGCCCACCTTTGAGCAACATTTTTTTGTGTGTGTCATTTTGAGACACGGTCTCCCTGTAGCCCCAGCTGGCCTGGAACTCACTGTGTAGACCAGGCTGGCCTCGAACTCACAGAGATCCACCTGCCTCTGCCTCCCGAGTGCTGGAATTAAAGGCGTGCGCCACCACTCCTGGCAACATTTTTTAAAAATATTTTTTAATTGAGATTTTGTACATTTCATACAACAGTTCTTAATCAAATTAAGACCCTCCCCGTCCGTACCCCCGTCCACTGGGCCTCACATAGTCTGCCATACATGTTAAGTCCCATCCAGTCAAGCATTCTACCCAGATGTCTTTTGGTGCAAGTTTATCCACTGGAGTCTATTCAGCCTGTCTATAGATATTAAGGAAGTTCTACCCTCCTCACCCAGCAGTAATCAGTCTCCAACACTTCTCAGGCGAGGGCTGGCCTGCCACCCGCATCTCTTGAGCCACTCTGGGCCCTTGTCTAATTGAGTTGACATGGGTCTTGTGCTCGATGCTACCATTGCCACAAGTTCACTTGATTCCCTTTTTTAAACACTTTGTGAGGTTAAGAAACACTCTGCTCAGGTTCATAGCAGCTATCCTTGAATAAGATGTCCCTAGTTGAAAATGAGCAACGTTTTTAAAATGTGAAATAGAGGGGCAGGAGAGATAACTCAGCAATTAAGAGCACTTGCTGTTCTTGCAGAGGACCTGGGTTAGATTCCCAGCACCTATATGGAGGCTAACAACCATCTGTAATTCCAGATCTGACGCCCTCTTCCGGCCTCTTTGAGCACTGCACATACGTGGTGCACATACATGCAGGCAAACACTTACTCATACACATAAAAAATTAAAGTAAATAAAACTTTAAAAGTGAAATAGAATAGAAAATATGCACACAAATATGTGCACAATGGTTTCTGACTGGATCACAGTCAGAATGTCTGGAAAGGAAGTGGGAGCACAGCTCGGGGTAGAGCACTTCCTAGCACATATAAACGTGTACATAGCTCATCCCAGAACTTGAAAAAAGAAAGACTGGAAAGTGTCACCAGCCTTATTGTAGTAGATTTTTGCTGTAGTTTTGGTTTTTGTGAGACACTGTCTCAAAATGTAGCCCCAGCTGTCTTTGATCTCACTAGGTAGCCCAGGCTGGCCTTGAACTCTTGGGAATCCCTCCATTTCATGGGTCCTACTGTGTTTAGAAGACAGAAAAATGATTTAACCATGGTCCAGAGGAGTCAGACTTGTTTCCAGACTTTATCAGCCCTCAACCTTTCTTTGCCAGGCAGAGGGAAGCAAAGAGATTATCATACCAGACCTTTTCAGGTCCTAAAACAGGCCAGGCTGAGTTTGGTGACTTTAACAGACAATTGTTGAGATTTGAGCCTTGTTCCCAGAGGTTGCCTGGGAAACCTGGTGGGGAAGGCTGGGAGGAAGGTGAGGGCCAGAAGGTAGGTGACAGGAGGCTCCTGGGGTCGGGGAGGTAGGACCCAGAGGAGAACTTGTGGACAGAGTCCGAAGTGGAAATGGGTAAAGGAGTCTCCTCACCGTAACCTTTCTTCCAGGTCAAACTAGCAGTGTTGCTGGTGACCCTGGTGGCCGCTGTGACCTCGTACCTGTGGATGGAGCAGAAGTTGCGGCAGGGTCTGACCCCACGTCAGCCACGCATTCCTCGACCCCAGCACAAAGTTCGGGGTTACCGCTACCTGGAGGAGGACAACTCGGATGAAAGTGACACAGAAAGCAAGCACGGCCAGGGGGACTGCGCGGAGGAGGAGGTGCCGGCCGGGCCCGTGGGCACTGAGCCTGCAGGTCCTTGCCGCAGGCCCTGCCCCTATGAACAGGCACTGGGTAGTGATGGGCCTGAGGAGCAGTGAGGAACCTCAGGAGTCCGCCTTACCCTCTAACGCAGCCCTCCTACTCTCCTGCCTCAGTTTCCCATGTCTTGCATTGAAGGTCCCCCTCTGATCTGTCCCAGAGCCTGGGGTTACCTGGAAGTTCCTTAACCCTCTCCACTAGGAGGTCAGGCTGCCCTCCAGGACCCCTGCCCTGCAAGTCCCAGCCTGGAACAGCAAGGTCACTCCCCTGCAAGCCACACCCCCAGGTCACTCCCTTCTGCCTCTGTTGCTATGGGTGTGGACAGCCTTTGACTCGAACTTTGCTCTTTCTACCCCAGGTCTGCCCAAAGGTACACTTTTTTATATAGAGAGGTAATGAATAATAAAGTTTTATATTGTCTAAAGAGGGTCTGGGGTGTTCTGGTTGACCCTGCCCCAGTTCCCCACCCCTCCCCACAGAGCAGAATCCTTGGTTGATTGTGAGGAGGGTCCAGTCACCCCAGCTGGGAGGCATCCCTTCTAAGCCCTGCCCAGAAACTGTCTCTCCTCCCAGGCCTCACCCCCTCCCCGACCCACCAGCTGCACCTCACCCACTCAGGAGAGATGGGTCACAGGAATGGCTCACAGAGACCTCAGAAGAGCCTAGAAAACAGGAATGACACTGGAGGCCCCCCCTTTCCCTCCAGGTGACCAGCGCCAGCAGCCCCCCAGCCTAGCCTCTCTGTCTTCTGCGGGGTGTCCGTCCTGAGTGCTCAACGGGTGCCTTTGGCAGAGGAGCCCCCTTCTTAGCAGATTTTGGGTCACCTGTGCCCAGTAGGGGCCTGAGAAATGGTTGTTGGACTTGGTCACTGTCCCTTTCAGTGATAGCCTCAGTCAGGATGCCCAGACATGCAGAGGCCGGCGGAGGGGCCTGACCCCCAGTGGCCCTGTCAGTGTGCTTTCTTCAGCTCCACCCTACCCCTGCCAGAGGAGACGGACCCACTGTAGAGAGCTCTGAGTGGCTGGATGAGGACAAGGGAAGTGTGGGAGAGTCATCTGGTCCCCAGCTGCGGAACCACACTACTTCCTCTCCTTGGGTCCCTTAACCCCAGGCTGAAGGCCACACCCTGGTCTCTACCTCTCAGCCCCACATCAGCTCCCACCTCCCCTGATCCACTCCATCTCTTTGATTCTCTAGCCATCCCTGGAACCAGGCACTATTACCTTGCAAGGAGTCTGGGCCCCAGGTTCCTTCTCTGTGGAGTGTATCTCTGTAAGAGCTCAGCATGGTGCTCCAAGATCCCCAGGCCCTGGAAGAAACTCCCAAGGACACAGCAGATTTTTTTTTTTTTTTACATATTTTTCTTTTTAAGACAGGGTTTCACTATGTAGACCAAGCTGACCTTGAACTCACAGAGATCCTCCTGCCTCTACCTCCTGAGTCAGCAAGAGATTTTTAAGTTTTCTTTTTCTGATTTATTTATTTTTATTTTATGTCTATGAGTGTTATGTCTACATGTATGTGCACCCCTGTTGTGAGTGCCTGAGGAAGATAGAAGAAGGAGTCAGTCCTCTGGGACTGGAGTTATGGACAGTTGTTAGCTGCCATGTGGGTGCTGGGATTTGAACCCAAGTCTTCTGCAAGAGCAGCCAGTGCTCTTAACCACTGAGTCATCTCTCCAGCAAGATTTTAGAGGAAAGCAGCGTATCTTTCACACATTGACAAACAGACCAGAAATGGCCACGCTTGCTCAATGGCTGATCTCAGTCCAGGTGTGATCACACGGGCCTGGAATCCCAGCGCTTGTAGGGGGGAGACTGGAGGATTGCTTCAAGTTCAGGCCACTCTAAATTACATAGTGAGCTCAAAACCTTGTCTGCTCATCTCCAAAGCAAGGCTTGAGGCTAACCTGGACAACATCAGAAAACTGTCTCAAAACAAAACAAACAAAAATACCCAAACCCAAAGAAAACAGGGAAACACTCTCTGGGGCAAGTGTGGTAACAACCTGGTGGAAGATTCTAGTCTGAGTTGGGACTCAGACTCTGGATACAGAACGTACCACACACAGACACACACGAGTTTACCTCAGTGGGGGTATGCTGGTGCTCACCTGTAATCCCACTATTTGGGAGGCTGAGGCAGGGGAACAGTGAATGTGATTTTAAGGTCAGCCTGGGCTACAGAGTGAGACTCTATCTCAAAAAATGAAAGAGCTGGGCATGGTGGCGCAGGTCTTTAATCCCAGCACTTGGCAGGCAGAGCCAGGTGGATCTCTATGAGTTCAAGGCCAGCCTGGGGCTACAGGAAGATTCTGTCTCAAAAAGACCAAAAAAAAAAAAAAAGAAAGGAAGGAAGGAAGGAAGGAAGGAAGGAAGGGCCTTTAATCTCAGCACTCAGGCAGGGGAAGCAGAAACAGATAGATCTTTGTGAATCTGAGGTCAACCTGGGCTACATAGCGAGTTTCAGTCCAGCCAGGGCAACACAGTGAGACTGTCTTTAAAAAAGAAAGAATGGAAGAAAGGAAAAAAATTAAGGAAGTGGGGAAGGAAAAAGAGAGGGAGAATCTACTCAGATAACACCACTGTTAAGATCTGGCCAAGCTAGATGGTGTGTACGTGAGTATTTGTGCTGTTCTTTATATGTTTGCATTTTTTAAATAAATAAAAATTTTATTTTTAATTATGTGTGTGTGTGTGTGTGTGTGTGTGTGTGCTGGACATGGTAGTATATGCCTTTAAACTCAGGGCTCAGGAGACAGAGACAGATGGATCTCTGTGAAATCAAGGCCAACCTGGTCTAGTGAGTTCCAGGCCAGCTAGGGCTACAGGGAGACCTTTCTCAAAACAACAACATTATCTGTGTGTATGAGTGTGTGTGTGTGTGTGTGTGTGTGTGTGTGTGTGTGTGTGTGTGTGTTACCCAGGGAGGCCAGAAGAGAACATCAAATCTCCTGAAGCTGGAGTTACAGGTGGTTGTAAGCTACCAGATATGGGTACTCGGAATCAAACTCAGGTCCTCTGAAAAAGCTGCAGGAACTCTTAACTGCTGAGCCATCACCCTAGCCCCATTCTTTATAGATATATGATGATAGATTAGATAGATAGATGATAGATAGATAGATGATAGATAGACAGATGATAGATAGATATCTATATCTAATCTATATCATCTATATCTATCCTAGTTTGTTCTTCATTGCTGTGACAAAATATTCTGACCAATACCAACTTGGGGAGGAAAGGGTTTATTTACCTTACATCTCCCAGGTCACAGTTCATCAGGGAGCCCAAGGTAGGAACTCAGGACAGGAACCTGGAGGCAAGAGCTGGAGCACAAGCCATGGAGGAATGCTACTTATTGGCTTGCTCTCGTGGCCCCTGCTCAGCCTGCTGTCTTATGCAACACAGGCCCACCTGCCCATGGGTGGCACCACTCACAGCGGGCTGGGCCCTCCTACATCACTCAACAATCAAGAAGACATGGCCACAGGCCAGTCCTATGGAGGCAATTCCCCAACTGAGGCTCCCTCAACCCAGGTATGTCGAGTTGACACTAAAGCGATCCAGCACTATATGTATGTAAGTGTACCAGTGTCATGCAATGCCCTTGGAGGTCAGAAGAGGGTGTTGGATCCCCTGAAACCTGAGTTATAGATGGTTATTAGCTGCCATGTGGGTGCTGGGAATCAAATCTGGGTCCTCTGCAAGAGCAGCCAGTGCTCTCAACTGCTGAGCCACTACTCCAGCCCCTATTCTTTATGTTTTAAACACCAAAATATTGCATAAAGCATAAAGGAAAATAAAGATTTTAAGTGTTTCAAATCTTGGATTCTTTGTATTCTATCATTTATAAGAGCTTGGATCAAATCAGGATTTTCTCCATGGGTCCAAGATTCTAAAGTTCATTGGTTCTAGAAATTTCACAAGCTTCAGTACCTCTGCTTGCCTCCCACAGCTTCCTGGGGCCTGACAGGAGGTGCCCTTGGATGCTCACATCCAAGGTCTGAGATTCTGGCCAACAAGATATCACGTGACTCCCACCACAGGCAGCTGCCTTGGGACCTGGGGCTCTTTGGCAGGAGGTGAGGGCTTCTCACATCACAGCTGTGTCTACCTTTCCACCCTGGGACCTCAGTACTTCATCTACCATCGCCCCAAGAAGCTCCTCACCTGATCTGCCTTTTGCCAGGTCTCTAGGCTGGGCATGATGGAATAGGCTTTGAGGCCTTCCTCCACAGCTAGATTCAAAGCTTCTAGGAGCATCCCACCTGACCCATCGGGACCTTCCAGTAACTTCAGGAGACTGGAGTCTTGCTTTCTTTCCCTTCTCTACATTCTATGGATGGTGCATTAGTGTCTTTTCAGTTTGCTGTGATAAAATGTCCTGAAAAAAACAACTTAAGGGAGGAGGGCTTTATTTTGGCTCACAGTTCCAGAGGGACTGTGTCCATCGTGGCAGGGAAAACATGGCGTTAGGAGCAGGAGGCTGACTGGTCCCAAACAGCACCACCAACTGGGGACCAAGTGTTCAAATACATGAGTTTCATGACTGCGCTATCCCAGAAAAGTAGAGGAACAGTTTGTGTAGCAAAAACAATATTGAACAGCAATGAATGCATGGGGTGTAGCAGTTCTAATGCAGCTACACCCCAGATAATTCCACATACCTTGGTAATCTGGCCGAGGCAGATGTAAGTTCTTTTATACTGATCCTAATTACTAACATCAACTCTCAGATCACATATCACCTCATCAATATATCTAGACACGCTGCATATATGTGAGTTATAGAATGAATATAAATTAAAAGAGGCCTTAGCAGCATTTAAGAGGTTTCAGAAGTGGGCTGAGAGATATGCAAATAGAGTCTGATGGGAAAAGGAAAACTGCTCTTTCTGTAGAGTTAGGCCAACAGAGGGCTCAGAGGTTCTAGCAAAGATGTAGCCAGCTGCAGAGACAAAAGGGCAGGACTGGGTTCAGGACAGGAATGGCAGGTCCAGGTCTAAAGGTGAGCATGAATCGGCCACATCAACAATGGGGCACCAGGCCAAGATGAAGCCCCAGGAACAGCCGGGAATTCTCTGCTGGTTGGTCTTTGCTGTACACAGCTGGTGTCAGATGATAGGTTGATGGAACCATGTATGGCATTGCAGGGCTAGGTATCCACCACTTTATGGGGTCCAGGCAAACAAACTCTATCCTTTTATTGGATTGGTGTGTCTGGTAAGTTCTTGGACCTGGTTCGCCTGATATGATTTCTAATATGTTCATGTGTTCCTACAGTCTGTCACCCTGATAAATTTATAGGGCAACATTCTTTTATTTATTTATTTATTTATTTATTTATTTATTTATTTTATTTATTTTTGTCTTTTTGAGACAGGGTCTCCCTGTAGCCTGAGCTGTCCAGGAACTCACTATGTAGACCAGGCTGGCCTTGAACTCACAGAGATCCGCCTGCCTCTGCCTCCCAAGTGCTGGGACTACAGGTGTGTGCCACCACGCCCAGCTTTCTTTTATTTATTTTGAAAGATTTCATTTTTAGGGGCTGGAGAGATGGCTCAGAGGTTAAGAGCACTAGCTGTTCTTGCAGAGGACCCAGATTTGATTCCCAGCACCCACATGGTTCTTAAGTCCAGTTCCAGGGGATCTGACACCTTGACATATGTGGGTATTTCACAATATGGGTGCACTTACATACATGCAGACAATACACTCATATACATAAAAATAAAATATTAAAAGAGTTTATTTTTGAGTGTGTGTGTGTTGCACATTTGAGTGCAGTACCCACAGAAAACAGAAGAGGGCATCGGATTCCCTGGAACTGGAGTGGTTGGGAGCCCATCATTGTGGGTCTCACTCTCCTCTGGTGGAGTTGGGGATGGGATGGAGAAAGCACACTGACAGGGCCACTGAGGGGTCAGGCCCCTCCACCGACTTCTGCACTTCTGGTGTCCTGGCTGAGGCAACCACTGAGAAGGTCAGCAACCAAGTTTATCCATTGACCATTTCTTAGGCAACAACCTTCCTACCACCAGTAATAAGTCATGTATCCGTCTGTGCTGAGTGCATGGTGCCAGACAGTTGGTGGTGTTTCTGGGTCCACACTGGTGTGCAATTCATCCTCCACCTTTGAAATGGAGTAAAAATAGTTTGTAAAGTGGAATCTCTCAGGGCAAGGCAAAGCCTAGAAAGCCACTGCCTACACAATATGAGACACTTAGAGCCAGGCCTGATATCTACGTGAACCTGTATTCAAACCACAACAGATGGGGAGGCTGAGGCACTGGGCCTTCTGGGGAGGGTTGGTTCCTCAGCTGAGGATCTGTCATCAGGTTCCCAGAAGAACCACCTGGTCTATTTTATTAGTGGACATAAGGTGAACTATTGACTTATAATTAACCCCAGCAAAACCATGCTCTTGGACCTGATGACAGGGACATCTCCTTGGCACCCTCAGTTTGGTACTCCACCCAAAAGGATAATCAATGAATTGTGGGTATGCTTGAAAATTAACATATCAAAGCGCAGTATCTGAACTCAGTGGAGGTTGGGGAAGGACACACATGACCTTGGATATAGATGAAAAGGCCAATGTTCTGCTCAAGATTAGGTGGGGGTGGGGGACACAGACACAGGGAGAAACAGGCTTCCAGAGTCAGTTCCATCAGCACAGGGTGAGGACACAGACAACTCTGTCTACGCAGGTTAAGGGGACAAGAGACAGAGGGTTCTGATAGATAGCTAGGGGAACCAGTGTCCTCCAAGTTTGGGCCCACTCTTAAAAAATTGAAGAGTCAGTTAATTTGTTCAGGTAATTATAATGTTAGTGCAATAATAAGCACAACCTATAGGGTGAACAATAGTCATTTTTTATGTTTTGTCAAGATGGGTCTCATGTACCCCAGGCTGGCCCTGAATTCCTGATCCTCCTCCTCCACCTCCCAAGTGTTGGGATGACAGGTATGTGCCACTATTACCCAGTTTACTATAGTGGTGGTCGTTTTTATTTATTCTTTTTTTTTTTTTTTTGGTCTTTTTGAGACAGGGTCTCCTTGTAGCCCCAGCTGTCCTGGAACTCACTATGTAGGCTGTTAGGGTTCCAAATAGCAGCAGTTTCCCCCGTCCCCAACAGGGACCTCACCTTGACCTTTGGAGTCAAGGGAAACAAACTCTGCTGAGAAGCAGCCTGCCTCTCCTCTGATCTCCAAAGATAGGATAAGCAGATTCTACCTGATAACCAGAGATTTTAGAAGCTGTTTTTCTCTTATCTTAAGAGGGAAAAAGTAAACACTTCCAGACCCTAATCCTACCTGCTTTTCCTGCTTCCCCCTCCCCGATTTCTCCCCCCAACATTCCCCCCCTCCACACCCTACAACCCCCCTATATAAAATCCCCGCTCACAACCCCTGGGGCGACATTTTTCCCTTCCCCGAGGGAAACGTGTCCCGTGCGAAATAAAGTTGTATCCCACTGAGAATTCTATCTGTGCCTCGGTGCCTCCTCCATCCACGCACCTCTCTACAAC
>NW_008349072.1:56602-57497 GCF_000622305.1 Nannospalax galili | reverse complement strand
ACCCAGAGTCTGCAGAGGGACAGCTTATGCTTCACCACCACTTTATCTTATAATCAGCTCCAGATATTAGAAGGAAACTTAGGCACTTAGACAAGGGCCCTGAAACCGCCACGAGAGATCTGTTGGACACGGCATTTAAAGTATTTTATAACCGAGAGGAACAGGAGAAGGCAGACAAGCTTACCCTGTCCAAGCAAAAGTACCAGCTTATGGCTGCAGTCCTAAGGGCTCCTCCCAAGAACACTTCAAACACCAAAGGGGCCCAACAACATCTGCCAGGACCCTGCTTCAAGTGCAGAGTGACTGGACATTGAGTAAGACAATGCCCTAACCCACGGCCACCACCTGGACCCTGTCCTTCCTGTGGGCAGCAAGGTCATTGGAGAGTTGATTGTCCTTCTCTGCAATGCCACGGAAGGCCACTCACCTCCCAGACCCAGCCTCATTTACAGGGTTCAGTGAACGACCTTCTAGCCAGGTGGCTGATGACTGACAACGCCCTGGCTTCTCGGCCCCCACCGCTTCTATGATTATCACAATGGAGGAGCCCAGGGTTTCAGCCATGGTGGTGGGTAAGATTATTAATTTCATTATTGACACTGGCGCGCCATGGTCAGTTCTCCCTTCCTACTCTGGTAAAGTTTTTCCCTCACAGATCTCTGTGGTGGGGTGTTGGGAAACCCGGCTGTTAGGGTTGTAGTTTCTCAATGTCCGGATAGCCCTGAGGGGCTTAGCGCCAAATGGAAAAACTCCCCTTTTCAGCAGGGGGCCTCCTGCTCTCTTCCTGGTTCATCTTGAAGTGCCGCCAACCATGGATGCCTGACCTTATCTGAAAACATGGCCTTTAGCATAGTTACCTGAAGTAAAAACTACCCGCAGTTTTTTTTCTATACGA
>NW_008349072.1:53627-56420 GCF_000622305.1 Nannospalax galili | reverse complement strand
TATGTCATTGCTGTTTCACTGCACCTGGGACCAGCCTGTGATCAGTTTCCCCAGAAGAGCTGTCTTCCCTCAGTGCCCACTGGCCGTTCTGGCCCTGTTCACCGCTTCTGCTCTCCCTGCCCTCATGGACTGGTGGCCAATGACCCGCGAGCAAAGGGAGAGCCTCCCGCAGCTGGCCCGAGCCTCCCACAGCTGGCCCGCCGAGCTGCCCTGCAGCTGGCGCCCGAACGTGCAGCTCCTGGAACGTGCAGAGTTTGTGAGTATCCCTCCCATCAGGAGGGCATCGGGAATCTGTCTATCCTATCAGGAGTATCCCTCCCATCAGGAGGAAAAAGGCAGTTTTGCCTTTAAGCCATCCCCACCTTTGCGGATTGGCAATCTCTTTCTCCTATCACCTCCTATCAGGAAGATAAAGGCAGCTTTGCCTCTAAGCCACCCCACCCTTGGGGACTGGCAGTCTCTCCTCCTTTTTCCACCTTTTATTTTTGGTCTGAGTCTTCGCGTGGGACCGTTAAAGACGAAGGAGCAACTGAGGCTTTCTGGTCAGGCCTACCCCCTGATGTCAGCTGAAGGCTCTTAGTCCTCTTAACGGACTCCGACTGCCTGCACGGGTATAGACAAAGACCTCCTATCTATACATCTTTCTAATACAAAAAATCGGTAACGCAACGGCCAGTTAAATGCTGCCGCCGATCTCTTAAACTTGCAGGAAGGCTTGTGCTGTGGACTGAGTGGAATAACCTGAGATTTTGATCCCAGGCATGTTCCCTTAGAAATCAGTGTTTCACCCCACTTTCCTTTCCTATCTTAACACGGCTAGAAACAAAAATCCCCAAAGGTTCTAAGGGATCTTCACATAAGCCTTAAAGTCAACTTCTAAAACAAACTTTCCTAATCTGTTTTGTTATCTTGCCCCTGGGGCATTCAAGCCAAAGCTAAAACCAGTTAGGTGAGAATTTAAATTAACTAGCCCCTGCGGAGCACTTAAAAATTCAAGGTGGCTCGCGCCATACAAACAAACAAACAAAAAATTTTAAAAGCCATTTTTCTTCTGTACACCTTAAATCTGCGTCTAGGCTTGTGTTCATCAGAGCGTTTCAATCCCCTGGTGGCAGACTGTCCCAGGAACATTAAACGCCAGACAACACTTCTTTTCTTTTCTATAATGGGTAATTCGGCATCACACCAAAAAAACCTCCAAATTCGCTCCCTTAGAGCCCTACTTAAATCAAGAGGACTTAAGATTTCCCAAAAAGAAAGCTCAAAATTTTAGAATGAAGCATCTCAATTTGCACCCTGGATCCTGTCAGCAGACATTTCTGATCCAGAGGTCTGGACTAACATTGCCTATCTGGCTTGTAAAAAGGAAATCCAGGAAAGACACAATTTGCCCCTTTCCTTTCTCCCCATAATAGCAGCCATCCAACAATGCTTAGGAAACCCTCCTAAGATCGAGGAAAGCTTACAAGCACCAGAAAATAATAAAGGGGAGGGTTCAAAAAATAAAAAAGACCCTAAAGATTTTCCAACAGCAGATTCAACAGCCCTGAAAAATAAAGAAAAAAATCCTGCGTAGCAGATTCAACAACTTCAAAATTAAAATCTTACCAAGCCAAACAAAATCCACCCATCAGCAAAATTAATCCTCACCCCTCTCTTGCTGATTCAACAAGCCCAGATACTAACGCCCAAATTTCAAAAGCTACCAAAGATTCTCAGGTAAACTCCCCTCCTCCCCCTCCACCTCGACTGCCTCCTGTGGAGACATGCCTTACAGCCACCGAGCAGCTGTGTAGCCTTAGAGACAGTGAAAGGAGCCAACCTCAAAATTCCCAGCCTCAGCCGTCTCAGGACTCCCAAATCCCACCAATACAGGCTTTTTCTGTCAATTTACAAATAACCAGGCAGCGTCCATTGGCATGGTATCCGCTTCCTACAGCGGAACTTAAGGAATTGCGCCAAGCTGTACGTGAAGATGGCATCCATGCTCCATGGACAAAATCTATACTACAAACATTTAATACTAACCTGATAACCCCCCAGGACTGGAGAGATATCTGTAGATCTACCCTCCCCAGTCCATTATTTGTACAATGGGAGGCTTTATTTAGAGATGAATGCCTAATGCAGGCTAAAAGAAATGACACTCATAATCAGCAGCTAAGACCACAACAGGGACAGGATCCACCACCTGGATTCATAGATTGGAACGATGACCAGCTTTTTGGTCAGGTTTTTCCACAGGAATCCAGAAGTCTGTAATTCCCGCTGGCTGTTTTGAGCAGGTCCGCTTATGTGCACTACAGGCCTGGGACCACCTAACCCCTTTGTCCACTGGGCCTGGAGAGACTTCTTCATTAACCTTCTTAAAAAAAAACCAACTGAAACTCTCCCAGACTTTATACTAAGAGTGCAGGCCAGTTTAGATAGAAAAATAACAGATCCTACAGCCAAAGCAATGCTTTTAAACAACCTTGTCTGGGAAGGGATGACCCCTGAGCACAGACAAACATGCCAGGGACTAAAAAATGAACATTACGACAAATGGATTGTGGCCACCCATGACATTAGGACTGCCACATACCAGGCCTCCTTCCTTGCCCAAGCCTTTGTAGTTGCAACCCAACCCAACTCAAAATGCTTTAAATGTGGAGAAACTGGACACTGGATAAAAAATTGCCCCCAAAATGACTCAGCTGCCACTCAACCCCCTAAAACCCTCTGCCCTCACTGTAAAAGGGGCTTTCACTGGAAAAGAGATTGTAAATCTAAATATGACAGAGATGGCAAACC
>NW_008349072.1:47686-49363 GCF_000622305.1 Nannospalax galili | reverse complement strand
AAAATCCTAACACTGTGTTAATTCCTCTTTGTCCACCTTTTGTATACCGGTAATGATTACACCCCAGGTGTACCTACTCGAGAAGGAGGAAGCTGCCCTCCTCCTTCACAGCCGCCAACGGAGAGAAATCTTCATCCCTTTGCTAGCAGGGATCGGACTTGCACTCTCCCTGGGTGCTGGAGGCGCTGCTACTGCTGCAATTGTGCAAACCCAGCACCTGGAGGGAGATTTTCGAGACAAGCTGGCCCAGGCAATGGCATCCACGACTGACAGCCTCGAATCTCTCCAACTACAAATGAACTGTCTTGCCAGGGTTGTGCTCCAAAACAGAAGAGCACTGGACTTAATAACTGCTGAACATGGGGGGACGTGTGTGGTATTGGGAGAGGAATGCTGTTTTTTTGTAAATGAATCAAATATTGTTGAGACCAATGTTAACACTCTCAAAAAACTTCATAGTGATCTATTTTCAAGATTTCAACCCACCAAACAATTAGATTGGTTTAGTAATCCCTTGTTTTCATGGCTCCTGCCCTTTGTTAGCCCCCTGATCATGCTGTGTGTTATTTTGATGCTTGCTCCCTGTTTCATACAATTTCTTTGCCGACAAATTACTACCATTGCTAAAATTACTACCAAACAGGTCATGGTCAATTATCAAACTTTGGATTCTCCCGAGATAGATGAGTTGGCTCTTAAGGCTTGTGATGACATTTCTCCATTTCAAATCAAACAGGGGGAGATGTTGGGAAACCCTGCTGTTAGGGTTGTAGTTCCCCATGTCTGGATAGCCCTAAGGGGCTCAGTGCCAAATGGAAGGACTCCCCTTTTGAGCAGGGGCCCTCCTGATCTCTTCCTGGCTTACCTGGAAAGTGCCACCAAGCATGGATGCCTGGCCTCATTTGGAACATGACCTTTGGCATAGTTACCTGGAGTAAAAACTAACCCCAGGTTTTTTCTATATGATAATCAGGCATTGCCTGATAGTCGGACAATAGGAGCCCACTGCCACATGTAAATAAAGCGTACTATGAGCACCTATCAACTGAGGCTTTTGCTACTACCTCCACACTATAAATTCTCTAGTTTTCCCACTGAATAAATGGAGCTGTTTCACTGTGCCTGGAGCTGTTTGCTGTTTCACTGCGCCATGGGACCAGCCTGTGATCAGTTTCCCTGGAAGAGCTGTCTTCTGTCAGCGCCCACTGGCCGTTCTGACCCCGTTCGCCGCTTCTGCTCTCCCTGCCCTAGTGGACCGGTGGCAAATGACCTGTGAGCAAAGGGAGAGCCTCCTGCAGCTGGCCCGAGCCTCCTGCAGCTGGCCTGCCGAGCCTCCCTGCAGTGGGGGTTGATGGGAAGCCTCACAACCCCAAATCAACAGGACCCTTAGCCTGTGTATTCTGGAAGGTGCCTTTAACTCACTCCTTCCTGGTTATGCCCACCTGCCCAACCCCCCTACTTGGCAGGGATCTCATGCAAAAGCTCTCCCTTTCTATTTCTCTCCCATTCTCCAGCATGGCCATGAAACAGCTTCGAAGCTTCAATGCCTCCTGCAGCTTCTCTTGGGACCGCATTCTCACTTTATCAGTTAATCTCCTGAGAAACTTCTCTAATGCTAATGTCTCCACTTGCTTTCTCTGTGCCCCCTGCAGGGCTCACTTCTCCTCCCTCTCTCAG
>NW_008349072.1:36945-46638 GCF_000622305.1 Nannospalax galili | reverse complement strand
GACCCTAATCCTACCTGCTTCCCCCTCCCTGATTTCTCCCCCAAACATTCCCCCCTTCCACACCCTAAAGCCCCCAAATATAAAGTCCCAGCTCACAACCCGTGGGCTGACATTTTTCCCTTCCCCGAGGGAAACGTGTCCTGTGCGAAATAAAGCTGTATCCCAC
This sequence comes from Nannospalax galili, assembly GCF_000622305.1. NCBI lineage: Eukaryota > Metazoa > Chordata > Mammalia > Rodentia > Spalacidae > Nannospalax > Nannospalax galili. Next base: position 46,472 of record NW_008349072.1, on the reverse strand, counting down.
TGAGAATTCTATCTGTGCCTCGGTGCCTCCTCCATCCGCGCACCTCTCTACAACATTTTTAACCTATCATAGACCAGGCTGGCCTCGAACTCACAAAGATCTGCCTGCCTCTGCTTCCCAAGTGCTGGGATTAAAGGCATGTGCTACCACACCTGGCCTATTTTTGTTCTGTATCCCACTGAGAATTCTATCTGTGCCTCGGTGCCTCCTCCATCCGCGCACCTCTCTACAACATTTTTAACCTATCATAGACCAGGCTGGCCTCGAACTCACAAAGATCTGCCTGCCTCTGCTTCCCAAGTGCTGGGATTAAAGGCATGTGCTACCACACCTGGCCTATTTTTGTTTTGGAGACAGGGTATCACTATGTAGCTCCCTGACTTGGAACTCACTGTGTAGATCATGCTGGCCTTGAACTCACAGAGATCTACCTGCCTTTGCTGAGCAGGCACTGGGATTAAAGAAAGGTGTCATTATTCCTGGTTATAGTGGCAGTTTTAAAATCTCTCTGAACTTCTCCATCGCCCTGGGACCTGCTGAAAAATGCTGACATTAGGGCCTCTCTGAGAATTCCAAGCTGTGGGAGGCTGAAGGGTCCCAGAATCAACGTCCAGAGTCTTGGGTAGGAAACAAAGGGTCCAGAGGCCCGGGCACAGCTGTTTTCTCTCCCCAAGAAGGATCCCCAACCTGGACACTCAATAGCTTGTACCTCTTCCCTCCTTGCCCAGAAATAGGTCTATTCCCTCTCCCAAGCCAAACACATACTGTGGCTCAGTGAGAAGAGCACTGGGTCTGTGTATAGAAATTTGTTTCTTATGGTTTGGGGACCCAGCTAGGCTGTTCCGGGTGAGGGCCAGCTGGTGGACCACCTCCACCCGTCCTGTCCTCAGCCCAGGAGATAGAGATGGTGCCGGCAAACTCTCTGGTGTCTCTCCTCTTCTTTCTTTGTATTGTTTTTAAAATTTATCTATTTATTTAATTATTTATTCTTATTCCATGTGTGTATTGCCTGTATGTATATAAATGTACCCTTGTCATTCAATACCTGTAGAGGCCAGAAGACGGTGTCAGATCTCCTGGAACTGGAGTTACAGACAACTGTGAGCCATCATGTGGGTGCTGGGCACTGAACTTGGGTCCTCTCCAAGAGCAGCCAGTGCTTTTAATCACCATGCCATCCAGTCTTCTCTCTTTTCCTTCATTCTTTGCTTTTTTGAAACATGTATGCACATGCTTCATGCCTGTAGAAGCCATGTACACCTCAGCTGTCATTCCTCAGGAAATGTTTACCTTATTTTATTTTCTGAGAGAAGAATCACTCCTTGGCCTGGATTCACCAAGTCAGCTAGACCGGCTGACCAGTGAGCCCCAGGCATCCTCCGGTCTTCACCTACCCATTCTGGTATTACAAGTATGCCACACCACACCCTGCTTTTTCCTGTGGATTCTGGAACTAGAACTCAAATCCTCAGCTTACAAATCAAACACTTTACCAACTGAGTCACCTTCCCAAGCCTTGGTCTTACTTTTCTTACAAGGGCATCTGTGAATTCCTGAGAGGCCCTTGTATTAGTACATTTCTGTCACTGTGATAAAATACCATGACCAAAGGAATTTATACAAGGAAGAATTTGTTTGAGTTCATGGCTCCACGGTAAGAGTTCATAATGGTAACAAAGAAGGCCAAAGTAGAAAGCCCAGGGATCACATCTTGAAGCAGGCACAGGAAGCATGGAGTGACTGGAGATCTGGCCAGGCTTAAGAACTCTCTAAGGCCGCCCCCAGTGTTGTACTTCCTCCAACATGGCCACACTTTCTAAGACCTCCCAAAACAGCACCACCAACTGGGGACAAAAATGTCCAAATACGGTTAAGAACACTGGTTGTTCTTGCAGAAGACCCAGGTTTGAATCCCAGCACCCACATGGCAGCTAACAACTGTCCCTAACTCCAGTTCCAGGGGATCCGACAGCCTCTTCTGACCTCCATGGGCATTGCACGACACAGGTGCACTTACCTACATGCAGGTAATACACATATACACATAAAATAAAAATAATAAATAAAAAGTAAAAAATAGTTTCTTCTGAGACTCAAGGCAATCTCTTAATTGTAAGTGATAGGTAGGAATGTTGGAGAGAGCGAGCGGCGCGGATGGAGGAGGCACCGAGGCACAGATAGAATTCTCAGTGGGATACAGGTTTATTTTGCATGGGGCACCTTTCCCTCAGGGAAGGGAAAGATGTCAGCGAAGGGAAAGATGTCAGGGAAGGGAAAGATGTCAGGGAAAGATGTCAGGGAAGGGAAGGGAAGGATGTCAGGGAAAGGCAGGGAAAGATGTCAGGGAAGGGAAGGGAAAGATGTCAGCCCACGGGCTGTGAGCTGGGACTTTATATATGGGGGCTTTAGGGTGTGGAAGGGGGGAATGTTTGGGGGAGAAATCAGGGAGGGGGAAGCAGGAAAAGCAGGTAGGATTAGGGTCTGGAAGTGTTTACTTTTTCCCTCTTAAGATGAGAGAAAAACAGCTTCTAAAATCTCTGGTTATCAGGTAGAATCTGCTTATCTTATCTTTGGAGGTCAGAGGAAAGGCAGGCTGCTTCTCAGCAGAGTTTGTTTCCCTTGACTTCAAAGGTCAAGGTGAGGTCCCTGTTGGGGAGGGGGGAAACTGCTGCTGTTTGGAGCCCTAACAGTAAGCCCCTGTAAAATCAAAAGAAAAATTATATATTTCCAACATGTAATGGAACTGAATACACATTCCCATTCCAAAAGGGAGGAATGGGGGCATAGTGGGGAAATACTGGACCGAAACAAGACTGAAAACCAGCAGGACAAACACCAAATCCAGTAGTTCCATGTCTGACTTCTGAGGCTTTACTTCCAAAGGGCTTAGATGGCTCAGCCTCTCCAGCTTTGTTGAATAAAACACACATCTCCCTCTGGGGCTGGTACCACTCCCTGCATGCAGCCCTCCTGGGGGGGTGTTCTAACATCGCCAATGTCTTCTTGCATTCTCCACTGCAAACCAGGTTCACCTTCACAAGCTTCATGCAGTGGTCTGTCAGGGCCTTCTTTATGCAAGGACGCCCCTGCTGCAGCTGCCTGGCTTCCGAGGCTCTCTGAAACTGCAGAGGAAGAATGGATGACTCCTTCACGCCCATGTCTTTCGTGTCTCTAAAGCCAGCATGTGAAAGACACTGCCAAGTTTGGCTGTAAGCCTGGGATGGACCCTGGCCTGCTTCATCCGCATTTCCCCAGCTCTTTCTGTCTAGTTTTCTAGGAGCAGGAACGGCCTTAGATTTTAGTCTTTCACACATTGGAGGTTTAGCTGGGTATGGCTTCGCCCTGAAGGTACTGGTTACATTGTTTCCTTGCAAATCTCTATGACTCTCCTTAACAGCTCTGATCTCTTTTTTTTTTGTCTTTTTGAGACAGGACCTCCTTGTAGCCCTAGCTGTCCTGGAACTCACTATGTAGACCAGGCTGGCCTTGAACTCACAATGATCCGCCTGCCTCTGCCTCCTGAGTGCTGGGACTAAAACCACGCCTGGCTTCAGCTCTAATCACTTTATCAAAGGGAGCCTCTCCTTCAGCATGTGCCTTGACTCGGACATTAACCTTCCTAGTGCTTTTTAAAATCTAAACTGTACATCTGCATTTCTCTCTGCCCCACTTGCTCTCTTTCTTTGTAGATCTCCATAACATTCACCATTAATAGCCACACACCCATTTCTGTATTAGGCTGTTTTGAAATTTCCTTCACCAAAGAAATTAGTCCATTACTTTTCAGTAGCCTCAACCACTTTTCTAGTCCAAACTTCCAAAGTCTTCCACAGTCCTCCAAAAACCACATGCTCTTCACAACACCTTACTCTCTGGTACCAACTTCTGTAGTTATTTTTCTGTTGCTGTGATAAAACTCCGTGAGAAAGGGAACTTATAAAGGGAAGAGTTAATCTGAGCTTCTGGTTTCAGGGGTTAGAGTTCATAATGGTGGCAAAGGTGGCTGGAGCGGAAAACTGAGTGATCACATCTTGAAGCAGGCACAGGAAGCAGAGAGTGACTGGAAATCTGGCCAGGCTTAAGAACTCTCAAAGTGACCCCGAGTGATGTGCTTCCTCCTGTACGGCCACACCTTCTTCTGTAAAAAAATCTTATTTTATATTATATTTACAATATCTATTCTATTTTATGTGTACAAGTGTATTGCCTGCCTGTATGTACGTGCACCTGTGTCATGCAATGCCCGAGGAGGTCAGAAGAGGGCATTGGATTCTCTGGAACTGGAGTTACAGATGGTTGTTAGCTGCCACTTTGGGAATCAATCTGTGTCCTCTTCTTCTAGAGTAGCTAGTGCTCTTAACTGCTGAGCCATCTGTCCAGTCCTTGGCCACACCTTCTAAGACCTCCCAAAACAGCACCACCAACTGGGGATAAAAATGCCCAAATACTTAGAGCCTATGGGAGACATTCTCACTTAAACCACAGCAGCCCTCTCTTATGATCTTGCCTAATTGAATTGCCCCCCCAAAGGTTACCCCCAAACACTGTCACATCTGGATTTAGGGCATCCATATATGAACTTGGGGGACAGAATCAGTTCATAGTCACCTGTCAGATGGCATGTCCTGGATGACTGCTCCCCTCTGTGAATCTGTCACATACCCCCTTGGTGAGTGGTCACTTCCTGGAAAAACTCCCAGATGAAAACTAGTCTGACCCACCTCCCCTCCCCAACCCTGTGTCTTTGTGCTCTGCCTCCTGCACCCCCCAGTCAGGTCTTCCTGGGCTTCATTTGTTAGTGTCCTGAGATGTCCTGAGGCTACCCCACCAGTTCCTGTCTGTAACCCTTCAGTCACAGAAGTCCTTGGAATAATCTTGGAGATCTGTAATTCTCCCAGGTGAGGTTATAACCCCAGGGGAAATCTGGAAAATGGCTGGAGATATTTTTGATTTCACAACTGGAGGGTGCTACCTGCCCTGGCTGAGCAGCTGGACTCTGCTGTTACCGGTGCTCATGCAGGTGTCAGAGCAGCAGCCACACCCTAAAGCATGCTGGGGATGCAACATTCCAACAGTTGGAGCCTGCAAACCAGAGCCTGCCTGCCTCCAAAGCCAGGTGTCCCCTTTACCTGGCTCAGGTGGCAGCCTCTGGCTCTGGCCTATTTGTGCCCATTGACTAAGGTGTGGCTTGTCCAGATCTGTCCATTTCAACCAACCACACCTGCCCAGGTTGGTAGCCCTTTTTCTGTTTTCGTTTTTGAGGCAGTCTCACTATGCATCCCTGACTAGCCTGGAACTCCCTATGTAGGCCAAGCTGGCCTTGAACTCACAGAGATTTGCTGGCCTCTGCTGGGATTAAAGGTGTGCCCTGTTTTCTGTTTCCTGCCCCATCTACAGCCTGCCATTCCCTTTGACTCCCCCCACCCCCATGCACGCTGAAGTCTCCATAGCTGGCTTTGGTCTTGAGGCCTGGATTCACACTCCTGGTGCCTGCTCCATGGCTCTCTGGGGACCACTTGCTGTCACCTCTGTCCAGACAGGACTTAGGGGCCAACCTTCCAGGACACAGAGCCCATAGCTGAAGAGGAAACCTGTTCCTTCCTTCTCTTGGCCCTCAACCCTGGCCTCCAATCCAGGACACTCCTTGAAGTTTCTGCCAGGAAAGCACTTTTTCTTTTAGACAGGGTCTTGCAATGAAGCCCAGTTTGGCCTTAAACTCACAATCCTCCTGCCTCAGACTCCTGGGTGCTGGGATTCAGATCTGTTCCTCCAGGACCAGCAGATCCAAGGCCCCATGTCTGAAGTCACCTGTGGTTTCTACCTGTGGTCTGGGTCCAATTCTAACCCCTTACCCTAACCCTTACAAGGTGCTGCTGGCTGGCCCCTACCTCCTCCCCTGAGACCTTTGCTCTACTTTCCCACTGGCCTGGAACAGGTCCTGTCATACCTGACTCATTCTCCAAGATGCCTGCAGCTGCTCCCCACCTGGTTTGACTGTTGCATCCAGTCTGTACTCAGTACACTGAGGCAGGGACTGGATGGCTCAGCAGTTTGTAGCTATCTGAATATGTTTTCTGAAGTTGTGGTCCAGTAGATCCCAGGGAAGAGAAAGCAGTGGCTTTTGTTCCTGTGATAGAAAATGGTCTGAAAATAAAAACACCTAACTCCTGGGGCCTATGCAAGCAACCTTGTTTTGGTTTTTCGTTTTGTTTTGTTTTTTAAATTTTATTTATTGTTTTTATTTTATGTATATGAGTGTATTGCCTGCATGTATGTGAGTGCATCGTGTTGTGCAGTGCTGCGGAGGTCAGAAAAGAGCTTCGGATTCCCCTGGAACTGGAGTTAAGGATGGTTCATAGCTGCCATGTGGGTGCTGGGAATCGAAGCCGGGTCCTCTGCAAGAGCAGTCAGTGCTCTTAACTGCTGAGCCATCTCTCCAGCCCTTGTTTTTTTTTTATTATTATTTTTATGTGTATGAATGTATTGCCTGCATGTGTGTAAGTGCACTCGTGTCATGCAATGCCCAAGGAGGCCAGAAGAGGGTGTTAGATCCCCTGGAAGTGGAGTTACGGACGGTTGTGGGTGCTGGGATCTGAACCTGGTTCCTCTGCAAGAACAGCCAGTGCTCTTAACCACTGAGTCATCCCTCCAGTCCCAGATTTATTTTTATTTATGTGTAGTATGCCATGTTTATGTGGGTACCCACAGAGTCCAGAAAAGACTGTTGCATCCTCTGGAGTTGGAATTACAGGTGGCTGTGAGCTGCTGTCCATGGGTGCTAGGGACTGAACTCAGGTCCTCTGGAAGAGCAGCAAGCACTTTAAAAAAATTATTTATTATTTTTATTTTATTTGTGTGCGTGTATTGCCTGCGTGTAGGTAAGTGCACCCGTGTCATGCAATGCCCATGGAGGACAGAAGAGGCCAGCAGATCCCCTGGAACTGCAGTTACAGACTGTTAGTTGCCATGTGGGTGCTGGAATTTGAACCTGGGTCTTCTGCAAGAACAACCAGTGTTCTTAACTGCTGAGCCATCTCTCCAGCTGCAGAAAGCACTCTTAACTGCTGTTTTCCAGCCCCCTAGAACAGGTTCTTTACAGATCTGATGAAGCCAAGGATCTCAGCAAGAGAGTTATCCAGGTGGGTGCTAACGCCAGTCACAGGTGTTCTTATAAAAGGGGCAGGGCTGGGATGTAGCTCAGTGGTACAGTGCTTCCCGATCATGTGTAAGGCCCTGGGTTCCATCCTCAGTATCACAGGGGGAGGCATTAGAGGTATTCTGAGACAAAGATCATATAAAGACCTCCTCCTCCTCCTCCTTCTCCTCCTCTTCCTCCTCCTCCTTTTCCTTATTTTTGAGACAGGAGCCCACTTTATAGCTCTGGCTAGCCCAAATTCACTATGTAGCTCAGGTTGGCCTCACTCATGGCAGACGTCCTGCCTCAGCCTCCTGAGGACTGCAGGTAAGAGCAGTCCTTGATCATGGACTTCTGCCCCCTGAATTTTGAGCAAACCCAGTTCTGCTGTCTCTGGCCATCTGTGGTCATTGGTCCCATAGCCCAGGGCAGGGCAGGGTACAGGAAAATTTCTAATGATTTGGCTCCATTCTCTACCTGGTGCTATTGAATCTGGAATGTTTTATTTATGGGCTGCTGAGGTTTCCTGATGGTTTGGTTTCCTTTAAACACAGCGTTACTGAATTAGGATTCATACACCCTGCGACCCACCCTCTGCAGCCTTACCATTGGGGGTGATACCCATCTCTGGGACTCACCTGCTCTTTGGGGGTCGTGGCTACCCTGAGATTCCATCCCGTGCCCCCCTGACTCGGCCCATGCTCCCTCCCTGGGTGCACAGGGGCATTTGGCTCTGAAACCACTGAAGACTCAGAAACCAGATTTGTAGTATTCTGTGGTTCCCACCATCCCAGCTCCAATCACAGCCAAAAATTATCTCAGACCCTGCTGGCCCATGGTGCACACTCAGCCAAGAGACTCTCTCTGCAGCCCTAAGCTGGATGTGCTTGGTGTCTGGCTCAGGGAGGGGTGGGAGGCAGGGGCAGGCCACCAGTGAGGGACAGTGGCAGGGCTGAGCTCAGCGTCGTGCTTCTCAGAACCCAGGGACTGCTGAGCAAATATGCAGAAAAGCACTGGTAGACGTTCCTGCCCTCAGACAGCAAGAGGTAGCTCTCTCTTGCTTTGATAGAACTGATCCAGACCAACTTGGGGAGAAAAGGGTTTACCTCAATTTACAGTATAGTTCTTCAATGAGAGAAGCCAGGGCAGGAGCTCACACAGGAACCTGGAGGCAGAAGCTGAAGCACAGACCATGGAGGAGCGCTTTAGCTCCTCTGGGCTGTCCTCAGCCTGCTTTTATACAACCCAGGACCACCTGCCCAGGGGTGGTACCACCCACAGTAGGCTGAGCCCTCTCACATCACTCAACAATCAGGAAAATGCCTCACAGGCATAGATACAGGCCAATCCATGGAGGCAATGCCTCAGTTGAGGGTCCGTCTTTCCAAATGTGTCAAGTTGTCAATTGACTAACCAGCAACTCACCCCCTGCCCAGCCCCTGCCCTGCCCACCCAGCACTGACTTGTGCCAGAAGCTGTGATTCATTCACTTCTCACTCCCAGAAAAATCTCTCAAAAATCGTGACATTAGTCTCAGAGAGGTGTGTGAAGGTAGTGATGGTTTAGCACCGGGGCCTGTGAGGGCTTCCTGGAAGAGATGGCACTCCTGTCAGGACCCTGGTAAGTCTTGGTCTGAGAGCCCCTGGAGGACTTCACTCCTTACCACCTAACTACCAGTTCCTCAAGGTCATGCAGACCCCGGCCAGGGTAGGAGGAAAGAGAGGCTTCTTGGGAGGCGAGAGCAGAGCTGAGTTTCTGGTTTCAGGTTTAAAAGGTCACAATTCCGCAGTAGGCGCTGAGCCGAGGGGTCGCGGGCTATGGGGACGCGCTGGGCCGGCCGGTGGCGCCCGAGGCTGTCCCAACCCGCCCGGGGCAGGAGCCGGAGGCCACAACCCGAGGCCCCGGCGCCTCTCGAGGGCCGCACTGCCTTTCTGCGCTCTGTGCTGTGGTCGCCTAGGTCCCGGCCCGCTGCTCCGAGGTCCGCTGCTCCGAGGTCCGCTGCTCCGAGACCCGCTGCTCCGAGACCCGCTGCTCCGAGGTCCGGTGCTCCGAGGTCCGCTGCTCCGAGACCCGCTGCTCCGAGACCCGCTGCTCCGAGACCCGCTGCTCCGAGACCCGCTGCTCCGAGGTCCGGTGCTCCGAGGTCCGCTGCTCCGAGACCCGCTGCTCCGAGACCCGCTGCTCCGAGACCCGCTGCTCCGAGACCCGCTGCTCCGAGGTCCGGTGCTCCGAGGTCCGCTGCTCCGAGACCCGCTGCTCCGAGACCCGCTGCTCCGAGACCCGCTGCTCCGAGACCCGCTGCTCCGAGGTCCGCTGCTCCCAGGCCGGCTGCAGCTGGACCGGCAGCGGCTGGACCCAGGAGCCCGGCAGCGCGGGGGAGCCGACCCTGGCC
>NW_008349072.1:32524-35730 GCF_000622305.1 Nannospalax galili | reverse complement strand
GGGGAGGAAGGGAGGGAGGAAGGAAGGGGGAGGGAGGGAGCCACACTTTCTGTTCACTGTTGTTTGGAAAGTGTTGCATGCATTCTAAAGTTGTTTTTACATTTATTTAATATGTCTGTGTGTTCACGTGTGCAAGCACATGTGCATACATGAGTGCCGTGGCACACGCATGGAGCAGAGGACAACTGGTAGAAACTGTCCCCTCTTTCTGCCATGTGGGCTCTAGGTATCAGAACTCGGGTCGTTATGCTTGGTGGCAAGTAATTTCCTTTCTTTTAATATTTTATTTTCTTTTATTTTATGTGTATGAGTGTATTGCCTGAATGTAGGTAAGCACACCCGTGTCATGCAATGCCCACGGAGGTCAGAAGAGGCCACTGGATCCCATGAAACTGGAGTTATGGATGGTTATTAGCCGCCCTGTGGGTGCTGGGTATTGAGCCTGGGTCTCTGAGAGCAGTGAGTGCTCTTAACCGCTGAGCCATCTCTCCAGCCCAGTGGCATGGACCTTTATTTCTTGTCCTGAAGTGATACATTCTTATTGTAGGAAATCTGGAACCATTAGAAAGATGTAGGCGATAAAAGGTCTGGGGCTAAAAGTCCAGCATGGTGGCACACACCTCTAGTCCTAGCACTTGGAGGCAGAGGCAGGGGGACTACTTTGGAAGTACTGAGTAGCTGAGGGTACATAGTGAGACCCTGTCTCCAAACCTACATATGAGGGCTGGGGACATGGATCAGTGAGTGGGCAAAGGGCTTGGTATAGAAGTGTAAGAACCAGAGCTCAGATTCCCGGCACCAGTGTAGAAGCTGGTAGGTGTGGCAGTCCACCTGTTAACCAGGGCTCAGAAAGCAGACAGGGGATCTTTGGGCCACCCCAGCTAGCTAGACTCACTGAATTAGTGAGCTCTGGGTTCAGGGAGAGACGCTTCCTTAGAAAACAGAAAAACTGAAGAAGATACCTGCGGTCACCCTCTAGTTTTCACACACACGTGCAGCTGCACACAAGTGTGAGTTACACACATGCAAACACGCATGCACACGTATACCACACACACACAAGCAAAGTGTACAGCACACAGTGATATATGTTCCAGTGCTGGTGGGAAGAAACGGCTCTGGGGGCCACAAGGACCACAAAGGCCACACTTGACACTGTGAGGACAGCAGTCAACTGACATTTGGAGCCATGTTTCCCTTAACTTCATGATGGGCTAAAATTATCCGCAAGGCTTAAATAAGATAAGGCATGCCGTCCTTCCTTCCAGCTTGTTTTCCGAGTTGTATTCAATGCCCGTGAAATACACATCAGCTCCCTATGCAGCAGGTCCCAACAGCACAACTGGCCCAGTAGCATGTCATTCTCAAAATCTCACCACAGGGCCTTTCCACCTGCTGGCCCCTCATCCTAAACAGTCACCGTTCCTGTCTTCACTGCAGTTAGAGACCCAGCTGGTCTCTCTCTGGCCTGCCCTCTGGAGGAGCCCGAGTTATGCGGATCGTGTATAATTACAGTCGGATGACACGTATCTGACACTTCAGTCAATGACAGTCGTAAACACGACAGTAATCCCACAGACTATAACCCAGCTGCACCAGGCAAAGGAGCTCTGAGGGCCTCAGCACAGGTCAGGTTCAGCCACAGAAAGGCACTAGGGAGCCACGGAAGACCTTCGAGCAAGGCTGCTGTGACCAGGGACTCGAAGCCCAGCAGGGAGTGCTGGTGAGGGCTGCTGGCATCCCAGAACGAGCTGTTGGGCAGAGACCTGAACTGTCCTAGGCCACCTGTGCCAGCTGCCCAGGGAGTGGGGGACCAACCAACCAGCAGCCCCAGCCAGGCCCAGCTCTTCCAGGAGGTCCCTGCAGGGAGTGGACTGTGGTCCTCCTGAGCAGGGGTCTAGGTGGCACTTGCTTAGATCCCCATCCATCCTGACAGGAGCCTGCTCAGGGACAGTCCTCACCAACTCTGCTGTGTGCTGCCTCCTGATAGCTGGCCTCAGTCTCGCTATCTGTAAAATGGTTCTTAGCTTTGCCTGCCTCTCTCTGAGTTCCCTGCAAGCCTTGGGCTTCTAGCCCGGGAAAGCGGCTGCTACTGGGATTGGTGCACACAGGTGAACAGGGCGCTGTCCTCACAATCTCACTCTGTGCCATGCAGGTAACAGCGGGATGGGCCGGTACCATGGCAAATTCTCCTTCGACACCTTCTCCCACCACCGCGCCTGCCTGCTGCGCAGCCCAGGGATGGAGAGGCTTAATGACCTCCGCTACCCGCCCTGTAGTCCCTGGAGCCAGCAACTGATAAGCTGGGCTATAGGTTCCCAGAGCTGCACCCTTCTTGTAAATGCCACCGACTCCAGCAGGTCCCCAAGCCCTCCTTCTGTGGCTCAGTCCCTGACCTACCCTGAGCTGTCAGCTGCTCCCAGGTCTCCCCAGTTCCCGAAAGGCAGGTGTCCCACCTAACATGTTGAACGCCTCACTTCTGGAGCTTTTCTAGATAGATCTCCAGCCAGGGAAGGACATCTAGGTGGCTGGTCCAGTCTTTCTTCATACCAGAGTCCCCTTGGCAGCCTCCCGACTGACCCTAGAAGCCCCCTCCTCAAGGCTGGCAGGACCCATGACTGAGGACTTTCTTTGTTAAATCCGTAAACAGGGTCCCAAAAGACAGAGCAAGCTGGGTGTGGTAGCACATGCCTTTAACCCCAGCACTCAGGAGGCAGAGACAGACAAATGTCTGTGTGTTCAAGACCACCCTGGTCTACATAGCAAGCTCCAGGCCAGCCAGGGCTACATAGTGAAACCCTGTCTCAACCCTCTCCCCCTGTCCTCCCTCCTCCCCCAAAAGACAGAGCAGCAGCTCACAGCTCCATCTATACCTGGAGGGTGGGTCTGTCCAACTGGGAGTGGTGTAATCTCGGACCCACATTGGATTAACTGGTGGACTCTGCCTGTAGTGTGCTACATTAGTTACTTAAACCATCCCTGTGTTCAAATGGCCTGACAGAGAACTTCAAGATTTCCTTTCAGCTCTCGGTTTCAGGGGTTCAGTCCACCACAGCACAGCAAGTCATGACAGAACAGCTGAGTTCATAGCACGGAGGACCAGGAAACAGTGCAATAGTTAAGTTGCAGGTCACCAACAAACTTTCTGATGCTACATGTGGAATCAATAGGAAGGAAAGCATGGTTGATTAGTCATGTCTGCTCTG
>NW_008349072.1:20766-26900 GCF_000622305.1 Nannospalax galili | reverse complement strand
AGGGAAACTGAGGTCGAGGGGTGAGAGCTGGCTCCTGGAGACCAAGGGGCAGGCCGTCACACCCAGCCTCCCACGCAGGCACGACCTTTCCCGCCTTTGAGATGGACATCTACAGGAACCTGGGCAGTGTTGACTTTCCACGCGCCGCGGACGGCGACCTGGCGGGCACTGTGCATCCCAGGCTGCAGGTCGCTGTTGGGGGGGGGTTCCTGAACATCGGTCCCAGGACTGTCAGGGAAGCCAGGCCAGGATAGAGGGGCTCAGCATCCCATGGGGTCCCTAACACTTCAGAATCCAGAGCAGGACGGGAGGCGGGCCCAGTCCCCATCCCTGCTGGAGCCCCCCTACCCCTAGGGTCTGGCTCACAGTAATCTTCACCTGAGGGTTGTGGGGGGCTCCTCAAGGATGCTGCCATCTTCTGGCTAGGGTAGGGAAAGGGAGGGTAGGGACAGAAGCAGGCTGGTGCAAATGCAGGATTCGGTTGATCCTCCTGCATCCCGTGCCTGTGAGAAGACTGTCCACAGGGGTCACTGTTGACCAGGGTCTTGTGCAGCCGCGGCCCCCCCCCCCGTTCATTCTGTTCTGGCTTATTTATGACACCTGCTGGAGGGAGCGTCCGTGCCCCATTTAGGCATCGTGTCCTGAAGCAGGCATTTTAGCCTTGCAGATATTATGTAACAAGTTATTTTAAGGACTTTTAAAAGTATAAGCATGGGCCACATGTTCATATTTTGGCCCAGACTGCATACAGGACCAGGTCTGGTGCCACTGCACTTCCAAGTGAGGACACAGCCACCTTTGTTTACAAAAGCAGACCCCTTGATGTTCTCACAATGACAAAGTCATCTAATGACACATTTCTCAGAACTAATCCTGTCACCAAGTGGCATGTGAGTGGATTATATCGTACCTAATGTGTTTTAAGCAGTATTTAATTTAAAGTACCTACAGGGCACCAAATATGTGGTTGTTTTTTTTGTTGTTTTGTTTTGTTTGGTTTGGTTTGGTCTGGTCTTTTTGAGACAGGGTCTCCCTGTAGCCCCAGCTGGCCTGGAACTCTAGCTATGTAGACCAAGCTGGCTTCGAACTCACAGAGATCCGCCTGTCTCTGTCTCCTGAGTGCTGGGACTAAAGCCATGTGCCACCACACCTGGCTCCAAATGTGTTTTAAGCATCATTTAATTTAGATTTCAGGGTGATAAGAGGGAAATATGACATCTCCATTTTACAGACAAGGAGCAGAGAGCTTAGTAACTTGCTCAAGGTCACACAGTTAAAAAGAAGCTTCACTCAGGCTTTGAACACTGACGTGACTGTGCCATGAATCATCAGGCACACCCCCACAATGACAAATGTTTCTCCAAGGTGGCTGGTGTCTCCATTTCTTCATAGAGAAGGTTGGCATATCAACTGACACATTGCCATATAGATGGAGGGAGGGACAGGTGGGCAGGCATGGGTGTGATTGAAAGTGCCACCAGCTGGATTTATCCCCCTACCCTGGGGGGCAGAAATCACAGCCCCAGCAACCTTGGCCTTGACTCTTCTCACAGGACCGAGACTTTGAGCCATTGAAGCCTGGTGAACCCATCTTCAAACTGTTCAACGGTGAGGATGTGCTGTATAAGGGGGACTCCACCGTGTACCCTGTGTTTGTTAACGAGGCCGCCTATTATGAGAAGCACGTGGCTTTCTTGAAGTCAGAGAAGATCAAGGTCTCTGTGCCCACCCTGCAAGCACTGACCTCCGTCTCCACCCCAGTTCCCTAACCCCAAGTCATACCTGCTCTGCCTCAGTCTCCCCATTTGAACAATGGGTCATAAGACATTTCTGAGCCCAGGAGCCTCTGCTTCCTGCTGGGCATGGTTTGCCTCACAAGGCCACCAACCCCATGCTATAAAGTGGAACATGTCCAGGGATCATGATTCCTGTCCTCTGTCCTGCATGAACTCCCCCTCTGACTAGGCAGGTGGGTGGAGAGGGGGAGTGATGCCTTCATGGATCTATACACATGTGTGCATGCTGGAAGGGAAACTGGGGGCAGGGCTAACCTTGGACATACTGTACATCCTGGGGCCAGTGGTAACCATCTCTGTGCCCATGGTTGACCACACATACTTGGGGGAGGGGCACAGAGATCCTAGAGTGTGGAGAAATACCTAGGGAGGGTCTTTCAGAAGAGACCAGAGGGGATTCCCCCACTTCCCTACAGACATGTGCCATGTATGCACGCACACGTGCATGTCCAGGTGTATACCTACCCTAATGCTCTAGGGGGGTGTGTGCATTTCCAAGAGCCCCAGAACCTCAAACATTGTCTTCTGACGGGATTTGTATGCAGCTGGGCACCTGGCCCAGATGTGCATTTCCAGGTGGCTCAGGGAGAGTCAGGCTGTACCCAGGACAGCAGCCCAGCTGCAGGGGCACCAGGAGGAGAAGACTTGGGCTGAGGCAGAGGGAAGTCCAACTGAGAAGCCAAGGGGCACCTTCTCTACCATCCCCCAGACCCCATCAGGGGAGGGAGCCAGCACTGGGACCTACTGGGGCCCCCTCATTCTTGACCCAGTCACCCTGTTGGGCAACCACAGCATCAGAAACCGAGCAGGGCAGAATTGGATGCTGGAGCCCAGAGCTCTGTCCTCATACAGTCTCACTCTCTGGCCTCTGCAGCCCGCCTGGCCCATCCATCTCCCTGCGGCTACAGCTGCCACACGGCCTCCTGGTATCGAGCAGCAAGATGAAAAGGTGTGAAGGATATGGGGGCACCAGGGACCAGCTGGCAGGCAAGATGGATGAGGGGGCAGTGGGCCACCAGCATGTGCCTCTGGCAGGAAGGCAGACCAGCCAGGGAGGGTGCAGGGTAGCTTGTCTTGTGCTGTGTGTTTATAAATACCAGGCTGTGCATCCTGTGTCTTATCTGTGTGGCTGTAGAGAGCCTGTGTGTGTGCACGCAGGCCCCATGTGTTGTCCTGTTGTGAGATCATGGGTGTTCATGTAGACATGTAAGTTACAATGTCGCCTCATGTGTGTGTGTGTTTCCCATCACATAGCTCAAAGTCAGGCACATACAAGTCAGGAGACAATAGAATCCCAGGCTGGCCTGTGTCTGGGTGTCTGGGCTGAAGGGGAGCTGCTGAAATTAGGATAGAGTGCCTTAAACCCCTCCATTTTCTCTCCCGCGGTTCACCTACCACACTGCTAATCCTGTAGCAGGGTGGCAGGGCCACACTTCATCAGAGGCCCCTGAGAGATGCTGGTACCCTCTGTCTTGTAGAGAGCACCTCAGAGATGAGTTTGCTGCCTTCCACACAGTGAAGTGTGGATCTATGCAGGGCAGGACCCCCCACCCCCAACCCTTTCTCTGTGTAACCCTCACAGCTTTAGGCTGGTCGCTGGGGCTAGGGGCATTGAATGAGTGGCAGGGAGAAACAGAACTGGCTGGCTTATGCTACTCACAGAAAAGCCCCCTTCCAGCCATGGGCCTGGGTCCTGTCCCTGTGTACCTCTGCATGCCCCTGTCAGAGAACAGGGCCTCTGTCAACCTAGCCTTTCAGTACCAGACCCTGAGGAGACCTGGATGTTCCCTCCCAGAATAGGCTAAGTTGGGGTGGCTGAGTCAGGTGAACTACTCTGGGTCATGTGGCACAGATCACTGGCCAAGAGGCCCACTCAGCCAAGGAAGCATTGGTTTCCGGGATCCCCACACCTGACTAGTGACCAAACCTCCCTGAATGCTAAGTCCCAAGGTAGGCAGGATGGCCTGGGTGCCCGGTGAGTCTAGGGAGGGACCAGTGGATAGAATGGATCATTGAAAGATCTCTGACGCAGGCCTGCCTCAGTCTCAATTCACACCTTGATGGAGATGACAGGTGACCATTATTTGAGGGCACAGCCCCATCTCATAACCCAGCTCAGGCTAAGTCATCCCAGGCAAAGAGATTATATACGCAAGTCAGTTAGGAAAATTGAGGCATGGGGACTGGCAGTGTAGGGCAGTTCGTGGGGCTGAGCTGTCAGAAGGACTAAATGTATTACCCCCACATCTCGGGCCCTTCCTGTGCCCACCCCTGTGTTTCCTGTTTTCCACCCTCTCCCATTCCACACCAGTAGGCCAGGGTCTGTGACCTGGAGGGAGGGCATCAACTCTGCACACAGCCTTCATTTGTTGCCCCTCCTGCTGCCTCCCATTCACCCCCTCCATCCAGCCAGATCCCGGCCCCTGTGGACACCAGCCTGTCCTCAAGATGGCCCCCCACCCCCACCTGCACTGGGGCCCATTGATCAGGAATAGCTGGGGGGGCTCTTGGCTGGAGAAGGGAGGGAGGGCCAGGAGAGGAGAGGGGGCTTTGTAACGTCACAACCTTCCCACCTGCCCCCCTCCACATGCGCCCGCCCCTGGAACTAGACAAGCCCAGCTAGTGGCTGGGCCCCAGATACAACAGCAGCCCCCCTCACATCCCGGAGTCTGTGAGCTTTACCTGCAGAGAGAGGTGCCCAGCTTGGGAAGGAGCGCCTCCGCCACGGACGGACGTGGAGGGTGATCAGAGAGGGAAGGACAGTCCCGACACTGGAAACTGTGCCTCCCTGAGAGCAAGGTGTGTGCTGAGCCCAGGAGCAGGCCTGGAGTGGCTGGCCCCCCTCCCAGAGTGGTAGGGGCCCGTGGGTGAGGCTGCAGCCCAACCCCAGCTGAGATCCGGCTGTCCCCATGGCAGGTACAGTATGGTTCAGGCAGTGGAGGTGGCCCCCTTGGTGGCTTGGGTTCCAGGGTGAATGGGGCAGGACAGGGACCAGGGCTATGTTCCTCAGGGATCCTCAGGCTGTGTTCTCAGGTCCTGCCCAGCAGGGTTAAGAGACATGCCGTCTCCCAGGTGCAGGTTTGGGGATGCTGACAGGAGGGGAGACCCTGCACTTTTGGGAGATGAGAATCTCATCAGGCAGATGTGGCCTGGGCGTGTCCCTTGAGCAGCAGTGGGGGCCTGACACAGATCCTCTGGAGTCCATTTCACACCCTACTATCCGGCCTCTTTGAGATTATCAGCCCCTGTGAAAGGGGTAGTGTGCTGGGTTCTGGAGGGATGGGCAGAAGGCTCTATGATCAGAGCTCTGAAAAGTGCTGAGGTCATAGGTAGAGCCTCTAGAAAGCTTGGGGCTGGTGACAGCTGGCAAAGCCCCCAGGCCTAGGGAAGCAGTGAGCCACACCCCGGGACTTACCCGCTGTGGAGCTGGTGCTCTCCTTCACCGGTAGTGCGTTCTGAGGATCAAACTCGTGTTGCCAGACTTGGGCAGCAAGCACTTTTACCCGGAGCCATCTTGCCAGCCCCCCACCTGTCTCTTCGTCCATCTATCCAACATCCAACATTCCCTTTCCGTGTCCCTTAATTTTGTCATGGTGTGAATGCCACACACCCCTCACCTGGGGGGTGCTGCTGGAAATGGAGACCTGGCCCCTGACTCCTGGCTGTCATGGCCTCTGTGGCACCTCTGGTCCTCACCCCTTACAAGACTTGTTTTCTACTATGATTTTTTTTGTTGTTGATTTTGTTTTTTTTGAGACAGGTTGTCTTGTAGCCCAGACTGGCTTCGTATTTTCTATGTAGCTGAGATTGCCCTCGGACTCCTGATCCTCCTACCCCAGTCTGGGATTACAGACATATACTCCACACTGAACTCAAAGGAACCCCTGCCCCAGGCTAGGGACTAAAAACAAGGCCTCATGCGTGCCAGGCAAGCATTCAACCACTGAGCTATATTCCCAGCAAAAAATGTATGTATTTATTTATTTATTTGTCTATAGACAGGGTCTCACTATGTACCTCTGGCTAACCTGGAACTCACAGAAAGCCCCCTGCCTCTGCCCTGTGAGTGCTGGACTAAAGGTAAGCACCACCACACCCAGTTTCATCCACACTACTTAATTTCTCATTTTATTTCTTAATGGCTATAAGTAGTGTCTTACTGAGGTTAGCAATGTTGTTTTATATATATTACATATATATATATTAAAGACAGGGTCTTCTTGTAGGAACTTGCTAGGTAGACCAGGCTGGCCTTGATCTCACAGAAATCCAACTATCTCTGCCTCCCAACTTCTGGTATTAAAGGCATGCACTACCATGCCTGGCCTATATATATAT
>NW_008349072.1:9378-20511 GCF_000622305.1 Nannospalax galili | reverse complement strand
AGCCCCAGCTGTCCTGGAACTCACTATGTAGACCAGACTGGCCTTGAATTCCCAGAGATCCACATAATATTTTATTTATTATTTTTATTTTATGTGTATGAGTGTATCGCCTGCATGTATGTGAGTGCACCCGTGTCGTGCAGTGCCTCGGAAGTCAGAAGAGGGCTTCAGATTCCCCTGGAACTGGAGTTAAGGACAGTTTGTAGCCACCATGTGGGTGTTGGGAATTGAACCTGGGTCCTCTGCAAGAGCAGTCAGTGATCTTAACCACTGAGCTGTCTCTCCAGCCCCCCGGCATTATTATTTTATTTAACATTTATTTATTTAGTATGTGTGTGGGCACCTGTGCTACAGGACACATGTGAAGGTCAGAAGACAACTTGTGCATGTGGGTTCTCTCCCTCCATCATGTGGGTCCCAGGGATTGAACTCAGGACATTAGTCCTGCCAGCAAGAACCTTTACTCACTGAGCCATCTCGTGGCCCAAGAAGCATTATTTTAAATCAGAGGATGCAGAGTGTCTGAGCTTTTGGCCAAGGCTTATATTGCAAATCACAAGACTGAGACTGTAGAGAAAATGAAGAGAATGGAGCAGACAGAAAGACACAGGCAGCAGGACCTGCCAGGTTCCAGAATCTAAGGTAGATAATTTGGGGAACTGGATTCTCCCCTTAGTGTACTGGGCAGCTGCAGCTCTACGGAGCTCGGAGAGCCTCCAACCCACTGACTGCCACCTTGCTTAACATTATGTATAACAGATGTCACCTGCGCAGGGCTTCCTGTGAGTTGGGCCCTGTGTGTGTCCTCACAGGCTGGGCTGTCTCCACTTTCCAGAAGCTTGCAGGAGAAGACTTTAAGACCAGGCATGGTGGCTCACACCTGTAATCCCAGCACTTGAGAGCCCAAAGCAGAAGGACTGCCTCCAGTTTATGGACGGCCCCAGCTACAGAATGAGACCCTCACTCAACACCCCAACTCAGAAGCTAGGATTGGTGGCACAGGATCGTAATCCCAGCTTTCTAGATGTGGAGGATCAGAAGTTCAAGGTTATCTTCAGTTACATAGTGAGTTTCAGGTCAGCCTAGGCTACTTGAGACCTTGTCTCAAAAAAGAAAAAGACTTCAAGTTCATTTTAGGAGAACATGGGGTGATGCTGGCGGGTCGACATTGAGAACACAAGCCTGGTAGGCAGGGAGGCCCTCCCGAGGAAGCGGCATGTGGGTACTACCTGAAGGCTGACTGGGCAGTGAGTTGGGAGGGCAAGGTGGTCAAGGTTCACAGTTCCATCCTCTCTCCACAGTCTTCCTGTCTGCTGGCCTAGGAGTACTTGCGCCCCCAGAGACCTACCCCCTGCCTGCAGCCAGCTCCGGCTGGGCGTCTCGGCTGGAGACACTGTTCCCATCAGGCCCTTGCACCATCTCCACAGAAGCCCAAGCCATGACTGAGTGCACTGGGCAGGGCCCCAAGAACCCACGAGTGTCCAGTGTGATGGTCCAGCTGGAGATGAAGCCCTTGTGGGAGGAATTCAACCAGCTGGGCACAGAGATGATTGTCACCAAGGCGGGCAGGTGTGGGCATGGGGCCCGTGG
This sequence comes from Nannospalax galili, assembly GCF_000622305.1. Classification (NCBI taxonomy): domain Eukaryota; kingdom Metazoa; phylum Chordata; class Mammalia; order Rodentia; family Spalacidae; genus Nannospalax; species Nannospalax galili. The sequence continues at coordinate 18,921 of NW_008349072.1, read as the reverse complement.
GCAGCAGGGGTGGAAACCATGGCCAGCTGGATGGCTAAGCACCTCCCTCCCACAGGCGGATGTTCCCCACCTTCCAGGTGAAGATTCTGGGCATGGACACGCTGGCCGATTATGCTCTGCTCATGGACTTCATCCCACTGGACAACAAGAGATATAGGTCAGGGGCTGGCAGGGGATGGGTGCAGGTCTGGGGTGCTGAGACCAGGAATTAGACCCCTTGGTGTATACAGGGTGAGGTGGGGCCCTTCTGTGCCCATGACTGGGAGACCCAGCCTGGGATAACAGCCTTTATGCAGGAGGAAGCCCAGCTCAGAGGGAATAGGCTAGCTTGAGGCAGGCTGAATGGGCTGGCTCAGGACAGCAGGGGTTAATTCATTCTCCTATAGCTACAGGGAACTCACCCCCCTATAGACTTGGTTTTTCAGGTACAAGATGTCCCCCAGAGGGCTGGGGTGAGGCTCTGTGGTAGGTAGAGTGATTGCTTAGCATGCACAAGGACCTAGGTTCCAACCTCAGCACCCAAACAAAAGTAAATCAAACTAAAGGATGCCATATGAGGCTGGGGATGTAATTCAGTTGATAGAATATTTGCCTAGCCTGCACTAATCCCTGGGTTCCATCCCCTGCACCACATAAACTGAAGGCAGTGATGCAGGCTTGTAATTCAGCACTTGGGAGGTGGAAGCAAGAGGACCAGAAGTTCAAGGTTATCCTCAGCTACATAGTGAGTTTGAGGTCAGCCTGGGATATATGAGATTATATCTTAAAAACAAAAAAAACAAAAAAACCCCAAAACAGCTGGGCGTGGTGGTGCACACCTTTAATCCCAGCACACGGGAGGCAGAGGCAGGCAGATCTCTGTGAGTTCAAGGCTAGCCTGGTCTACATAGTGAGTTCCAGGACAGCTGGGGCTACAGGGAGACCGTCTCAGTCTCGAGAAAAAAAAAAAAAAAACCTTCGGGGGGTGAGGGGTGGGTGATGCTAGCAAGATGGCTCAGTCAGTGAAAGTGCCTGCCACCTAGGCTGATGACCTGAGCTTGATTCCCAGAACTCACATGGTGCAAGAAAAGAACTGACTCCTGCAAGTTGTCCTCTGACTTCTAATACAGTCTTTGGCATGAGTAACCACACACACACACACACACACACACACACACACACACAAATAATAAGTGTGCTTTTAAAAATTAAAAAAAGAATGCCCACCAGGCCTGGTGGTCAGTACCAGCCTCTTCACTGTCTTGGTGAGGCTCGGCACTGGGTAGGGTGGGAGCCACCCCTGACATCTCCCTCTGCTTCCTCAGGTATGCCTTCCACAGCTCTGCTTGGCTGGTGGCAGGCAAGGCTGATCCTGCTACGCCGGGCAGAGTGCATTTCCACCCTGACTCTCCAGCCAAGGGCGCCCAGTGGATGCGTCAGATCGTGTCCTTTGATAAACTCAAGCTGACCAACAACTTGCTGGATGACAACGGCCACGTGAGCCATCGTGGGGAGGGACTGAGCCAGGTGTAGGGGAGGTGAGGGTGGGGTGGGCTGTGCCCCGATTGTCCTCAAACCTAGAACCAGGGCTGGCGAGGCTGTGTGATATTTGAACAGAGATCTGAAGGGAGAGAGGGAGGAAAGGAATGTGAGAGGGTTAGCTGTTCTAAGCCCAGGGGACAGTGCATGCAAAGGCCCAGGGGATGGAAAATATGGAGTGAGTTGGGAGAACTATAAAGAGACTCCCCTCCGCCCCCGGGGGCTGGAGTGGAGCAAGGAGAAAGGCAGGGGAAGAATGATGGGGGGGGCTGATGTTGTTGCACAGGGCTGGGTACCTGAGGTTGAGGACCCTGGCTTTTCCTCCACATGGATGTGGGCCACAGAGGGTTGGGACCAGGTGCATATGTGTCTTGCTGGCTGACTGTGGAGGTTGGGCAAAGGGGCAAAGTGGAGGCAGGGAAGCCAGCTGAGGAGATCCTGTGAAAGATGATGGCGTCAGTCTACCTCGTGGTAGGTGGAAGGTTCAGCACTGTTCTAAGGGTAAAGCTACAGGTAGGCCTTGGGCAAGACAGGTTGGAGGGGCTTCAGGCCCAGAGGGTGGCCCCACCGGCTCCACCCCTGTACATGGCTCTGCCCCTCCCACAGATCATCCTCAACTCCATGCACCGTTACCAGCCCCGTTTCCACGTGGTCTTCGTGGACCCACGAAAGGACAGTGCCCGCTATGCCCAGGAAAACTTCAAATCCTTTGTCTTCACAGAGACCCAGTTCACGGCTGTGACGGCCTATCAGAACCATCGGGTGGGTCAGGCCAGCGCTCAGGAGGAGCTCCATCTCTCAGGGGTGGAGACAGGCTGGGGGATCTTCCTTCACAGGCCCACATGCCTGCTCTTCCTGCCCCTTGGGCATCTGCCTGCATGCCTTCCTTTCCCTTCACACTGGCTCTGGAAATCTTGGGCCAACAGGTCTGGGTCCTGCTAACTGGGAGGTCCCAGGGGACAGAGTGGCCAAATGTGGCCTCCCCAGGCCTCAATTGCTCAGACCAGCCCATAACTGTTCTTTTTTCTCTGTAGATCACTCAGCTGAAAATCGCCAGCAACCCTTTCGCCAAAGGCTTTAGAGAGAGTGACCAGGACTCTTGGTACTGGCTGACTCTCCTGCTTTCTACTTGGGGGCCCTAAGCCCAGACTCAGCTCCACACCCACCCCCTACCCCAGGCAGCTCCTAAGGCTTTCACTCCTGACTTGTTTCAGGGTCACACCCTCTGGTTTGCCCTAGGGTTCCCCCACATCTGACTCTGACCATGTCTGGGCTGGGGTTCTTCCCCTTGACGTCCCTCCTCCATTCCTGTTTGCCCCATCTTCAGGCCTGTGGCCCCACGGCCACTGTTCAGCATCCCAGCCCGGAGTCGGAGCAGTCTTGGACCCTGCCTATTGAAGGGCTCTGCAGGGCAGGAGAAAGGTGAGGACCCCGAAACCCCCCTGGGCAGAGAAGGCAGGACAGGGACAAGGTGTAGAAAGAGGTGTGCCTAGTGGGTTTCCTGGAGGAGGTGGCATCTGAGCTGGGCCTTGGAAGAATGGGAGACATTTGGACAGAAGAGAAGAGGGAATAAAAGTCCCAGCAAGGGCAAAGACTGAGGTAAGTCAAGACGGACAACCAGGGACAAGAGAGACAGGGTAGATCTCAGGATGAAGGCTGAGGAAGTGAGAGAAGCCCTGGGTCCACTCAGACCATTTCCTCCCCCCGACCCAGACACCAGTAAAGCTTCAGGTTCCAAGTCCAGGACCCCTGCCCAGCTGCACCTTCCGCTGCTGCCTGCCCCTGAGGCCCTGCTGGCCCCAGCCACCTACAGGCCGCTCCCCTACCAGGGCCTGTACTCTGCATCTCCAAGCCACGTGGGGATTCCAAGGGCACGACCAGCACCATACCCCCTCCCCAACATCCGGGCTGATGGAGATCAGGAGGCTCCAACCTTCCCAGCTGGGCTGGGCCTCTTGGCCCCCTCTGCTGTGTGCCTGGGGCCTGGCCAGGACGCTCAGTGACGCCAACTGTGGAAGCCCTCTTACCCTGGACCTCAGCCTCTGTGGGAAGCAACCCATGCCCTACCTACCTCCTACCCTAGCCCTACTACCCCGGGCCTGGCCAGGACGCTCAGTGACGCCAACTGTGGAAGCCCTCTTACCCTGTACCTCAGCCTGTGTGGGAAGCAACCTGTGCCCTACCTACCTCCTACCCTAGCCCTACTACCCTCCTCTATAAAAGACCCCTTCTCCCAAGGATGGGCAGCTGAAAGCCTTGATCTCTCATCTCCCACCTGGCACCCCTGGATCATGCCTTTTCCTGACTCCTCTAAATCCCTGCTTCCTTTGACCCTTCCCCTATTAAACCACTTGACACGGGGACTCAGTACTTCTGTCTTCAGATGGGTGGAAGGCTTCAGGAACTCCCAGATGGGACAGTCCCCACATAGCCCAATAATGTCCACATCCCCAGGGGCACTGAGTGATGGTAACAGTTGGTGACACCAACGGAGTGGCAAAGCTGCACTTAACCTTCTGTGTACCCATATGATGCCGGCAACTGGCTTAGAGGCTTGGAACCTGCTCATAGTCACATAGACCGACACCAGTCACTCCACGTTCAAATGCTTCTTGCCAATGCCAATAGCTGGTCCTTAGAGTCTTGGGTCAGGCGAGAGCTGCTTAACATGATAGGCAGTGATCACAGAGGTCAGGGTAGGAGTAGGGTGCAGACTTGGGGATCTAATCAAGATGTGGCTGGAGTTCGGCTTGCTGGAGCCTGAGGGGGTGGATAAGGCTGGAGGCGGCTCCCGCAGTCCAGTCCTTTGCCCTCCTGGAGTAGACGTTCCGGGCGCAGACTCTGCTCATTGAGAAACTTTCTGAGCTCTTCTGGGAAGGTCGGACACACTCATAGGGGCGAAAGTCGCGGAGCCCAGCAGACCCTCTGCAGCCAGCCACCCCGACTCCCAAACCCCAAGGTCAGGATCCACTGCGGTCCTCCAAGCATCCTGGGAACGCGCTGACCACGCCAACCCAGCGGCGGTCCTCCAGTCTTCCTTGCAGGCCAGGACCCAGGCAGGAAATTCCAGTCGAGCAGCCAAGCCTGGCCCGCCGCGCCCGCCGCGCCCCGCCAGTACTAGGAGAGGCCACACCCTCAGGACCTGCTCTTGTCCCCGGACGAGAGACCTTCGGCTCAGGCCCGGCGGCAGGCCCCGCCCCGGAAGGCCCCGCCCCCGAGAGCCCCAAAGCGCCTCGGCAGCAGGCCCCGCCCCCACAAGACCCCGCCCCCGAGAGCTTCCAGGCCCCAGCAGCTCCGCCCCACCAGACCCCGCCCCTAAGCGTCTCCAAGGGCGCTTCGCAGCAAGCCCGGCCTCAGCCGGCCTCGCCCCCATTAAGCTCCACCCCGAGTGCCTCCGAAGCTCCTTCTCAGCAAGCCCCTCACCCAACAGGGCCCCGCCCCGAGAGCCTCCACGGCCCGGTCCCAAGCCCCCGCCCCACCAGGCCCCGCGGCGCCTCTCCAACGCCAGTTTCCGGCCCTGTTGAGGCTCCGCCCCGCGCTCTCGGCTCTGGGCGGGGCCAGCGCGCCTCTGGGTCCTTCCCCGGTCGCCGGCGCCCTCGGTCCGGGTCATTCAGGACATGCTGCCCGACTGCCTGTCCGCGGAGGGCGAACGGCGCTGCCGGCGGCTGCTGGCGGGGACCACGGCTCGCCTCCGCTCGCGGCCTGCAGCGGCCGCGGTGCTTGTGCCGCTGTGCCTGGTGCGCGGGGCCCCGGCGCTGCTCTACACGCTGCGCTCCAGCCGCCTGGCCGGGAGGCACCGGGGGGACGTCAGGTACACCGGCCGCCGAGCCCCGGGAGGCGGGGACCCTGGGTGAGCCTCTGAGCTGCGGCGAGGACTCGGCGACCCTGTCCCTCCGCGCCGGCGCACAGCACCGACTCACGCCTCTCACTGCATTGTCCGAAAACAGTACTCCGCCCCTACCGGAGACTATGGAGAGGGCTGCCCTTCCTGGGCTTCACCCCCAGCAGGACCCCAGCACACCTCGGGGGCACTGTCTGCACCACGGGACACCGTAGGCAGACCCGGGCTGTCTGCGCCCCAGATCTTGCCCTGCTGCCAGGCCCTCGTGCCCTAACCTGCGTCTCCAGGGCCTGTCTCTGATTGCATGGGGAGGTAAAACTGCCTCCTGAGGTCCTGCCACTGACCCCAGGCCTCACAGCCAACTAGGGCAGAGGCAGATGGTGTTTACTGCCAACACCTGCACCTCTCCATGGTCCCAAGACCCCAAAGACCAGACTTCCTGTGCCCATTCAGTTTCCCAGGCGGTAAGTGTGATCCTGCTGATCAAGATGTGATACACACAGCCCTGCGGGAGACTCGGGAGGAGCTGGGCCTGGAAGTGCCTGAGGAGCAGGTGTGGGGTGTCCTGCAGCCTGTGTATGACCGGGTGAGCCACCAGGCCCCGAGGCCACCCTCTTCCCATCACTCACTTAGTACTTGGGTGAAGGGGCAAGCCAGCTCTGCTTAGCTGGAGGCAAAGGACTTCGAAGGCTTGCAGGGTAGGCAGCATTGACCCCACAGCTGAATGTCAAGTGGGAGGTTTTATGGTAGTACAGGTAAGGGGAGGAGGTTCTAAGTACTTCGGGCCCTGTGTCAGACAGCATGGCATGATGTGACCAAGGGCAGGGATTGGGGGCTTGGCCATGACTACCCAAGGCCTCTGGATGGCAGGACAGGGTCTTCCTATCAGGCCTGCTTCTCCTCACTGTCCCCTCTTCTCCCGCCCCAGGAAAAGGCCACCATAGTACCTGTGCTTGCCAGTGTGGGCCCACTGGATCTGCAGAGCCTCAGGCCCAACCCCAAGGAGGTGAATGGGGGATACTGGGGGGATGGGCTGTCCCACTGGTTGGATGCAGAGGCAGCCCTCTGTCTGCCCTCTCACTGCCTCCTGCCCACAGGTGGATGAGGTGTTTGAGTTGCCACTGGCCCACCTGCTGCAGACACAGAATCAGGGCTATACCCACTTCTGCAAGCATGGCCACTTCCGCTACACACTGCCCGTCTTTCTGCATGGACCACACCGAGTCTGGGGAATCACAGCTGTCATCACTGAGTTCACCCTGAAGCTGCTGGCCCCTGGTGTCTACCAGCCCTTCCTAGCCGGCCCCGAGTTGCCCAGGGGTTGAGGCCTGGCCCTCCCACGTCTTTGCCTTCACATGGCCACTCCAGGACTGATTAAAGAGTCTGTGACAACTTACACTCTTGCATCTTCTGTGTGGAGGCCCTGACCTTGTATGGTACTCCTGAGACCTGAGACCACTGGTTGGGACACCTGTGTCCAGTCGCATGGTTCCCTACAGCAGGGGGCACCTTGGAAGTGCTAGGTACAGGAGTCATTTCATTCTCTACCGCAGCGCTGTCTCTAGCTGGTTGGAGGAAGTTCAGCAAGGATAAGTTCCCTGTGTAGGTCACCCCAGGCTGGTATCTGAACCTGTGTTGACTCCTGAGGTGCACACCTCACACCTCCCATTCTCTCTTCTGCCCTTCAAGACCCTGTGTTGGGCTTTGGGACCCAAGACAGAAGTGCGTGTACTCACTCCTGCAAACCCCAACTTGCTGAGCCCCTGCTACACGCCAGACTGACCAGGTCTTAGGTCAGATGTTTACGTGATACACATTAGTCAATCACAGATAACAGTGCAGTTGTACATTGATGATGAGATCTTGGACTGTTGAAAGAGTGGGTGGTCTGACTTTGACAGGGTGGGAGGAGTAGACTTGGGCAGTATCACCCAGGACAAGCTCCAGAAAACCAACCACTAGCTGACTGCCTGAGGAGTAAAGGTAATCACAGACTCCAGGGATAACTCACTTCAGGCATGGATCCAGGAGCTCATGGGGGACTCCCTCTCTTCCCATCCTTATGGCCTCACTCTTGGGGTTGTCTCTAGTCTGGAGACAAAGAAGGGTGACAGCTCTAAGGTGGCATGGCATCAGCATCCTATCAAAGCGGAAGGAGAGCTGGGCATGATGGTGCACACCTTTAACTCCAGCACTCAGGAGACAGAGGCAGGTGGATATCTATGAGAACGAGGCCAGCCTGACCAACACCGAAAAGTTGTCCTTTGACCTCCATGTGAGCCCCATGGCCCTCATACATGAGCACATGCCTATACGCACACACAAATAAATGTAATAAAAAATAATTATCTGGTCTCACATGACCATATCATCAGACTAAGAAAGCCTGCAGTGGGCTCATGTACCTGTGAAAGAAAAATAAAATACTTCCAGGCATGGCGACATACCTGAGGTAGCAGGAGGATTGCAAGTTCAAGGCTAGGCTGAACTACATAAGGAGAACCTGTTTCAAAACGAAAGGATAAATGAATAAATATGGTGAAAGAAAATGGCCTTCTGACCTTGGCTGGGTTTCTTTTTTCTCTTTATTTTTTTAATTTTATGCATATGAGTGTATTGCCTGCATGTATGTAAGTGCACCCATGTCATACAGTGTCCTTGGAAGTCAGAAGAAGGCATCAGATCCCCTGGAACCAGAGTTACAGATGGTTGTCAGCCGACATGTGGGTGCTTGGAATCAATCCCAGGTCCTCTGCAAGAGCAGTCAGTGCTCTAAATTGCTGAGCCATCTCTTCAGCCCCTTTTTAATTTTTTAAAAAGTTTTATGTGTATGTTTTGCATGCATGTAAGTGCACTGTTGCGTTCAATGCCCACAGAGACCAGTACGGATCATTGTTAACTGCCATGTGAGTAGTGGAACCGAATCCATGTCCTCTGCAAGAGCAGCCAGTGTTCTTAACTGCCGAGCCATCTCTCCAGCCCCCTCAGTTTCTTTTTTTAAAAAGATTTAAAAAAATGTGTGTGTGTATGATATTGGATGTATGTATGTGCACCACATATGTGCAGTTCCCATGGATGCCAGAATAGGGCCTCAGTTCCCTGGAGCTGGAGTTCTAGGTGGTTGTGAGCTGTCTGACACAGGTACTGGGAACCAAACTTGGGTCCCTTGCAAGAGCAGCCAGTGTTCTTAACTGCCGAGCCATCTCTCCAGCCCCTGAAATGTTATTCAGCCTTAAAAAAGAAGGAAATTCTGTCATTTACAGCAACAGGGAGGAAGCCAGAGGGCACTGTCCACAAAACACAGACACAGCATGATCTCACTTTTATGTGAAATCTAAAAAGGTGAACATGGGAGAGCGGAGCAGTGGTCATCAGAGGCCGGGTGGGGGATGGAGAGACAACATGGGGGCCAAAGGGCAAAGATTCAGTTAGCCGAATGAGCTCTGGTGACCTGCGACACCTTTAGTCCCAGCACTCGGGAGGCAGAGGCAGGTGGATGTCTGCGGTGGATCTCTGTGAGTTCAAGGGCAGCCTGGTCGACATAGTGAGTTCCAGGACAGCTGGGGCTACAGGGAGACCCTGTCTCAAAAAGACCAAAACAAAAAATTATTTTCTGTGTACGAGTGTATTTCCTGCATCTGTGTGAGTGCACCCTGGTTCTTCAGTGCCGACAGAGGTCAGAAGACAGCTTCAGATTCCCCTGGAACTGGAGCTGGGGACAGTTGTTAGCCACCATTGAGTGCTAGGAATCGAACCCGGATCCTCTGCAAGAGCAGCCAGTGCTCTTAATATCTCTAGCCCTTGGTTTAATCTTTATACAATGTGCACACATCAAAACATTGCATTGTACCCTATAAGGGCCTATGTTATTATTTCTTAATTTAGAATTAGGGCTGGTAAAATGGCTCCACAAATAAACTAAGCCTGATGATCTTAGTTCAATCCTCAGGACCCACATGGTGGAAGGAGAGAATCAACTCTCGTAAGTTGTCCTCTGGCCTCCACACTCACACCTTGGCACTCTCTTGCACACGTGTGCTCGGGTGTGTGCACACTAAAATCTTAAAAGTGAAATAAGCAATATGCGTGGCACATGCCTGCAATCCCAGCACTCCAGAGGCAGAGACATGAGAATGGAGAATTCAAGGTCAGCTTGGGCCACATGTTGAGACCTTGTCTCAAAA
>NW_008349072.1:8248-8929 GCF_000622305.1 Nannospalax galili | reverse complement strand
TGGTCTTTTTGAGACAGGGGCTCCCTGTAGCCCCAGCTGTGCTGGAACTCACTATGTAGACCAGGCTGGCCTTGAACTCACAGAGATCCGCGCGCCTCTGCCTCCCCGAGTGCTGGGACTACAGGCGTGCGCCACCATGCCCGGCTGATAGTTTTCTTTTTAAGTATTTTCTTGCTGTGACCAAACACCTGACATGACAACGTTCTGGGACCATGTGGGGAATGGCGGTCTGTGTCCTGAACCGGGGCTGCTGGTAGGCGGGGGTGACCCATGCACCAGCACCGACAACCCCACCATCACCCGCGCCTCTTTCAGAATGGTGGCATCTACCTGCCGGCCAACCAGAAGGGCTGCGATGGTGACCGTCTCTACTACGGCGGCTGTGCCATGATCTCCATGAATGGCAACGTCTTTGTCCAGGGCACGCAGTTCTCGCTGGATGATGTGGTAATGAGCTGAGGACCAGGGCTGGGAGTGACCTTGCTTCCCGAGGTCCCAGGAATTGAACTCAGGTTGTCGTCCTTGGCAGCGAGGCCTTTACCCTCTGAGCCCTCTTGCTGGTCCCGTTTTGGATAATTTTCTTTTTCTTTTCTTTTTTTTTTTTTTTTTCTCTTTTTGAGACAGGGTCTCCCTGCAGTCCCAGCTGGCCTAGAACTTGTTATGTGGACCAGGATGGCCTTG
>NW_008349072.1:2112-6332 GCF_000622305.1 Nannospalax galili | reverse complement strand
TATATGTATCTATATATGTACATACACATAGGTACATATATAGGTGTATGTATATATTTCTGTAGGTTTTTACCCCATAATGGTTGAGTTGCTCCACTAAAACAGAAATCATATGACCTACAAGCCTAAAATGCTTATTATCTAATTGTTCATAGAACAAGTTTGCCAATCTCTGGTCTAGATATATGAAAACGTATTCAAGTATCCTCTATTGTTGGAAATTCAGTTTTATTTGTAACTGATATTGATAGCTACAATGAACATTGTTAAAATTAAATCCTTCTCTCTATCTCTGATTATTTCCTCAGGTTATATTTTAGAATTTATAGAAACAGATAAAAGACTTTTTTTTACATTTATTTATTTATTGTGTGTGTGTCTGTATGTCTGTGTATGTGTCTGTATATGTGTGTATCTGTGTGTGTGTATATATGTATGTGTACCTATGTGTGCATGTATGTATGTGTGTCTATGCATGTATATGTGTCTGTGTGTGTCTGTGTGCCTATGTCTGTGTGTGTATGTGTGTCTAGGTGTGTATATATGTGTGTGTTTGTCTGTGCATGCCTATCTGTGTGCATGTATGTATATGTGTTTATGTGTATCTGTGTCTGTGTGTGTATATGTGTGTCTATGTCTCTGTGTGTGTACATGTGTCTCTGTCTCTGTATGTACGTGTGTGTGTCTATGTCTCTGTGTGTATGTGTGTGTATGTGTCTGTCTGTATGTACATGTGTGTATATGTGTGTCTATGCCTGTGTGTGTACATGTGCGTATGTGTCTATGTCTCTGTGTGTGTACATGTCTGTCTGTGTGTACATGTGTGTATATGTGTGTCGATGCCTGTGTATGTGTGTGTGTCTATTTCTCTGTGGGTATACATGTGTGTCTATGTACATGTGTGTGTATGTGTGTCTATGTCTCTGTGTGTGTACATATGTGTTATGTGTGTCTATGCCTGTGTGTGTACATGTGCGTATGTGTGTCTATGTCTCTCTGTGTGTACGTGTGTGTCTATGTCTCTGTGTATGTACATGTGTGCATATGTGTGTCTGTACATATGTGTTATGTGTGTCTATGCCTGTGTGTACATGTGTGTATGTGTGTCTATGTCTCTGTGTATGTACATGTGTGTATGTGTGTCTATGTCTCTGTGTATGTACGTGTGTGTATGTGTGTCTATGTCTCTGTGCTGTGTATGCGTATCTGTGTGCATGTATGTATGTGTTTATGTGTATCTATGTCTGTGTGTGTATATGTGTGTGTGTGTCTATGTCTCTGTGTATGTACATGTGTGTATGTGTGTCGATGTCTCTGTGTGTGTACGTGTGTATGTGTCTATGTCTCTGTGTGTGTACGTGTGTGTCTATGTCTGTGCGTGTGTACTCCTGCGAGTGTGTGACAGGCTCAAGCTGGACTCTGCTCTTTCCCCTGCAGTCTTGGGCCCGCCTGCTGGCTCTGGGACTTCTTACGACGCAGTGGGCAGGTAGGACGTCCCCTTCCTAGCCTGCTCCCTACATGTTCCTCTGGTTGGCATGTGTGAGTCTAACACCAGATGGCACCTTTTTCCTTTCGGGGAGTGCATCTGAGCTGGCCAAAGGCCAGATGGGCATGGCCTGCTCTGCCTCCCGTGGGACTCTGTAGCTGTCTAGGTCAGGCGGAGCTCTGGGCTCACACCTCTGTTAGTCTGCTGATCCTAGAGGTGGAGAGGTGGCCTTTGGCCCAGAGCAGAGGTCTCTTTCTCTCTAGGAAACTTCTAGAATATGTGGGGTGTTTTTCACCCCCAGGGTGGCACTGAGCTCCTGGCAATTCTGTGGGGCTCTAGGGCCTGCAGGGTGGCGCTGGCCTGGGGTTTGGCATGGCACGTCCTGCTTTGCAGCTCAGCTTACACAGTGCTTGGTCGCCTCCTCCCAGGCCGGGTTTTTCCTGCCCGAGTGGCGGTGCGGACAGTGCAGCCAATGCCTGCCTTGTTTACTCCATGTGCCGCCAGGTCTGCAATGCTGTGAGAGGAGGAAGTAGGTGACACACCTATCTTTGGACCTGAGGGCTCAGGGTGGGTCAGGAGGCAGGGAGGGAGCAGAGGACAAACCCAGGTCATGGGACTGTGGGTGAAGGAGGCTTCCTGGCTGGGTACAGATGTCAACGCTCCTGTTCCTGCAGCAGCCTGGGCTGGTCTTAGCTGGCCTGCTCTGCCTGCCACCATCTGTTCACAGTGTGGCCCTGGGGAGAGAACACAGACTTTGGGGTCAGATAGCCTCTTTCAAATCCTCAACCCACCAGGAGTGCTGTAGCACTGAACAGTCTTAGTGTGCACAGAGCAGTGGGTTAGCTCAGCACAGAGCAGCAGGTTAGCCTAGCACATAGCGTGCCTTGTGGACTTCAGTCCAGTGTGCAGGCACCAGGGTCCTTGTGCACTGGGGAGAGAAACTGGGAATGTTTATTTAGGACTCTAGGAAATAGACTGGGCTAACATCATGGTCCCTAAGGTAATCAACCAGAGCTAGATGCACAAGCACTTTATCCTGGGGCTTGCTGCTCAGGCACTTGGGAGATGACTGGAGCTAGCCTCACAGGCCCTTGGGAGATAGCCAGGGCTAGCTGCACGGGCACTCGGGAAGTGGCTGTGACGTGAGGCTGCTGATTCTCAACCTTCCGTGGTGGTGTCAGATTCGCAGGTGCTGGCAGATGTTCAAGCCCTGGTGGATGAGAGCACCTACACCCCTCAAGACCCCCAGGAGCTCTGTGGATGCACACTCACTACGTGCTCCATGGCCAGTGAGAACTCCTCCCAGGAGACTCGAAGCAGGGCCACTGAGCTGGCTGGGCAGATTGGCAGGTAGGACCTGTCCTGAGCTGAGCCTTGGGCAGGCGAGGTGACAGAGGTCAGAGCCGGGGACAGACCGCCCGTGGTTGCATTCTCTTAATGTACAAGTGGCCACCATGCGGGATGCTGCTATGGGCCTAAGCCAGAATTTAAGGAAACTACACACTACACAGCCCCCTCAGCACCCCAGTCCTGGAGCGTACACCTTTGGACACACGCATGCACGCACACATGCAAGCACCACCCAGCCGTGTACCCAGGTGCAGCTGCAGGTCAGGAGTGCCTATCACCAGAACCCTGAGGATGTGGCCCAGCAGGCTGTAGAAGTGACGCCTGGGCCGCCTCGTACCCCTTCCATCACTTCCACTTTTCCACGTGAGGAGCAAGGAGGCTTTTCCAAGAGGCACAGAAGCACCTCACCCTCACCTAGAGTGTTCCCCTTATTCTGCCACTTAGGAGAACTACAGAGCTGCCTGTTGCATTCACTGGACATAGCTAAAAGGTGCCCAACAGCAGTCCAATTCCTAGGCATACCCCCAGAGAAGTCACAAGCCCAGACAGTCACCTGGACAGGAATGCTCACAGTAGCCCTGTCACAGCTGTGAGAGGCAGAAATGACCTGATGTTCACCACCTGATGAATGTGTAAAGAAAATGTAGTCTAGGCACGCTCTGGAGTATTACTCAGCCATGGAAAGGTATGTGGGGGACCCTGGAAACCATCAGGCAGAGTGAACCACACCAGATGCCAAACACACCATGTGCACAAAGTGCGCGGTTCCATTTGTGTTGCCCGGCCGGGTCCACCCACAGTGGATTTACCAATCAAGGGGTAGATTGGTGGTTGTCAAGCAAAGGCAGGAAGGAGTGGGAAGTGGGTATTACCGGACAGGGTTTCCTTTTGAGGTGGTGACCTTCTGGAAGTAGATAGCCTGTAGTATTGGTTGTGTAGCATTGTGAATATGCTGAGTATGGTTGAATCACATGGAATAAGATGGTTATAAGGGACCTGAGAGATGGTTCTGCGGTTCAAGGTGCTTGCCACCAATCTGACAGCCTGAGTTCGATCCCTAGGTCCCATGTGGTGGAGAGAACCAACTCCTACAAGTTGTCTTCTGACCTCCACACACATGCCACACACATGCAAATACACTAAATAAATAAATGCAGGGGGCTGGAGAGATGGCTCAGCGGTTAAGAGCACTGGCTGTTCTTGTAGAGGACCCAGGTTTGAGTCCCAGCACCCACATGGCAGCTAACAACTGTCCGTAACTCCAGTTCCAGGGGATCCGATGTCCCCTTCTGTCCTTCGCGGGCATTGCACGACACGGGTGCACTTACCTACATGCAGGCAATACACGGATACACATAAAATAAAAATAATGAATAAAATATAT
>NW_008349072.1:0-987 GCF_000622305.1 Nannospalax galili | reverse complement strand
GGCGTGCCTGGGTGAACTCATAGTGTGTGTCCGTGTGACCCTCCTGTGAGGCTGTGGAACGTGTCCGCAGGCAGGGCTGTGTGTGCACACGTTCACTTCCTCCAGCCCTGGGTCTGCCGACCCTGGGGCCACGTTGGTTGGCCTGGGGACTGGGTGTCCAGGAGGAGGGAGGAAAAGCCTGGGCCTGTCTGCTCAGTGCCACACCACCACGATGCTGGGGAGCGGGGGTGGGTGGGGGAGGGTCCCCACCTCTGCACCCCTTGTTTGGCCTTCCTTGTGTCCGACTTCTGACTTCCTTGCACCTCACTGTGGCTGCTGCCCCGTCCCACCCGGGACATCGGCCTCCCTTCCTCAGCAGGCGCGGATCAGGATGGTCCTCGCCTACCCGTTTGCTCAGCTGAGCCCCTGGTCCTAGAGTGCCCGAGGAAGCCTTTTGGTGCTTGGATCCGCCAACGTGGATGAGAGGTTTGTGTGGCTGGGGCACGTGCCATGGCAGCTCTGGGGATCCCAGGTCTCTGGTGGAAGTTTGGTCCCCACACGATGAGCCCTCCCCAGGCTATCAGGAGAACAGGAGGGTGAGATCAAGCCAGTTTCTGTCCAGCCCCCAGTCCTGCCCAGTTCCATCCAGCCCTGTGGCTTCCCTCAAGCCGCACCCCGGACTGCACTGCCTCCTGCTCGCCACACTGGGGCTCTCATGCACCTCCCTGGCCTCGACACTGTCGTTTCTTTTCTGTGGCTCGTTTTCTATGTGGACTGAAGATAACCCCATTTCTCATATTGTTAATAGACCCCCCCCCCCGTGTTTCCAGGCGAAATCCATGCTGACCTCAGACCCAGCAGTGGAGGCTTATAGGGATCGCTCTGGGCCCCTGGCGTGGTGTGCGTGGGTATCTCGAGGTCCCTGCCACACCTGGCGAGTCGCGGCGCGGGTCTGGCTCTGGCCCCGCCTCTCTGGGAGCTGCGGCGGGGGTCCTGCAGGCTTTTCAG
>NW_008349071.1:58449-59100 GCF_000622305.1 Nannospalax galili | reverse complement strand
CCTGAATGATACCCCCATTTTAGAAGCTGAGTACTTGAGGTAGATAGGCAGTATATGGTCGATTTTAGAGTAGGTTCCATGGGGTGCTGAGTAGAAAGTATGTCCTTTGGCGTTTAGGTGTAATACTCAGTAGATGTCTGCTAAGTCCATTTGATATATGGTATTTTTTATTTCAGATGTCTCTCTGTTAACTTTCTGACCTATCTAATGGAGACAGTGGGGTATTGAAGTCCCCTACTATTAATGAGTTGGGATTAATATGGGTCTTAAAGTCCTGTAGTACTACTGTTTTTATGAAGATGGGTGCACCAGAGTTTGGTGAATATATGTTCATGATTATAATATCTTCATGGCTTATTGTCCCTTTCATTGGAATGAGGTGGCCCTCTTTATCTCTTCTGATTAATTTTAGGTTAAAGTCTATTTTGTCAGATATTAGAATTGCAATGCCTGCTTTTTTCTTAGTGCCATTTGCTTGGTATATTTTTTTTCCATCCTTTCACCTTAAGATAGCACCTGTCCTTGAAAGTGAGATGTGTTTCTTGAAGACAACAAAAAGATGGGTTTTGTTTCTTAATCCATTCATATAGTCTGTGTCTTTTGACTGGGGAGTTCAGTCCATTAATGTTTAAAGTTATTAATGAAAGATGA
>NW_008349071.1:55640-58327 GCF_000622305.1 Nannospalax galili | reverse complement strand
GTATAGTCGTTCCTTTCTTCAGCTCTTTGTATTGCTTGAAGAACTCTCTGAAGGGCTGATTTTGTGGATGTGAATTCTTTCAGCCTATTTATGTCATGGAAGATTTTTCTTTCCCCTTTGACTATAATAGACATTTTGGCTGGGTAAAGTAATCTGGGTTGGCATCTGTCATCATTTAGAACTGGGAATACTTTGGTCCAGGCTCTTCTGGCTTTTATAATTTGCACTCAAAAGTCAGCTGTAATTCTGATGAGTTTTCCTTTATATGTGACTTTTTTTTTTTTTTGCAGCTTTCAGTATTCTCTCTTTGTTCTGTATGTGTAGTGTTTTTACTCTGATGTGCCGTGGAGAGTTTCTTTTCTGGTCCTGTCTATTTGGTGTTCTATATGGTTCCTGTATTTGTATGGCCATGGATTTCTTTAATTTTGGGAAATTTTCTTGTAAATCTTGTTGAATATCTGGTCCATACCATGATCCTGAGATTCTTCTCCTTCCTGTATGCCCATGATTTGTAAGTTTGGTCTTTTTATGGTGTCACACAATTCCTGCATATTCCATTCTTGTGCTTTTTTAAATTTTTCATAATCTTTGCTTGGATGGTCTAATTCATCCATTTTTTCTTGCAGTCTTGATAGTCTGTTTTCCATTTCATTCATTCTATTCGTGAGGCTTTCTCCTGTCGTTTCTAATTGGCTTACTGAGTGTCACTTCCTTCCTCATTTCAGCCTGAGTATTCTTCAATATTTCTGTTTTCTGAATTCGTTCAGAAGTTTATCCCTATCTTCCTTCAGTTCTTTGATTTCTTTTTTGTGTGTGTTCTTTAAATTCACTGAATTCTTTTATCATGTTTATAATTGTTTTTTTTTGAGTTCCATGTCCTGCATTATCTCTAGGGTATTGTCATTGTACTCCTCTAGAGTACTATTGGTATTTGGTGGGGATATGTTATTTTGGTTTTTCATGTTATTATTTTTTCTCTGTGATTTTGACATGTGAATTTCTTTTGTAGTTTCTGATTCTTGTGTGAGACTCAGGCCTTCAAGTTTAAGTCTGCTTCTTTTTGTGAACTTTATGTGTCTTTGTGGTTAACTTTTTGGTCATGAAAAGCTGGTTCGTCTAAGCGTCCAGTTCTCTTTTTTGATTTTATATTGGAGTGGCCAGATTGCTTTTGTCTTCAGGAGTTCCCACAGAGGCCCAATTCAGATGAGGGTCAGATGTTTTCAGGCTTTCTCCTAAGGTCTGGATCCCTCCAGGAATGATTTTGGCCTCAGGAATTTAGGGGTTGGACTGGCCTGGGAGCCTGGCCCAGGAAAGATGCTGGTCTAGGGCAGCTGGTGGCCGGGCCACCAAGAGATGCAAAGGCAGATGGGGCGGGAAGAGGACCCAAGGCCTCCTGGGGACTTAGGAGCTGGGTTGGTCTAGATGCAAAGGATCAGGAAGAGGAAAGGTCAGCCCCAGGGTCCCAGAAAGAGGCTGGCGCTGGTGCAGGCCCAGGGAATTAGAGGGAGGTGAGGGCGGGGCCAGGCCCAGAAGCAGAGTTCTTAGGGCCCAGAGAAGGCACTACTTTGTCTGGATGAAAAGGATCAGGGAGCAGTATTGGTTCCCCAGGTGTCTGGGGCCCCAAGACAAGGAATGGGGCAAGGAGGAGAGTATGGCAGTGGAGATAGGAGGGTAAATGAGGCTGGGGGAGTCAAGGTGGGAGGGCATAATGGACTTACCCCAGAGAGAGGCCTACTGGTAGGAGAGAGGCCTGCTGCTGGTCCTGCAGGCCCATGGAAGCAGAGGGAGGTGAGGGCAGGGCCAGGTCCAGAGGGCTCCTGGAGACCCCAGAAGGAACTGGGTTGGTCTCGATGCAAAGGATCAGGAAGCAGTGGTGTTTCTCCCTGTATCTGTTATGGTTCCAAATAGAAGCAGTTTCCCCCCTCCCCAACAGCCTCTCCATTCTTCTCCATTCCCGGCCCATCTCGGCCTCCAGGCCCACTACTTTGTTTCCTTCTACTTTGGCTCCTACTGGCTGGCCACACACCACATTGCAGAACCTCTCCTAACTCGTTTTTACTCTCTCGAAATCACACCAGTGTGTGGGAGGTTCCGCCCTGCCTTTGACTACAGGACACTGTGGTCACTGGTGGGGACACGCAAAACTCGTATTCCCCCCCAAGTGATTGCAGGATGCTGCCCTGGGGTTCGGGAATTTAACTCGACTCAGCAATAGAAAAAAAGGACGCTTTTCTTTTGTTGCCTGATTCTTCTTGTTCTCGTTTTTATGTGACCTAAGCCAAACCTACTTTCTCTCTCTCCCACTCTCCCACTCTCCCTCTCTCTCTCTCACTCTCTCCCCTGTAATCTTCCTTTTTGTTCCCCCACCCAACAGCTGAGGTCTTTAACATCTGTATCCCACTGAGAATTCCATCTGTGCCTCGGTGCCTCCTCCATCCATCCGCTCGCTCTCTCCCACTCTCTACCTATCAGATGGTGCCGAAACCGGCTCTTATTTCAAGGGACCTCGCATGTAAAACTTTCGGACTCACTTGTCATTACTGGCCGCTACAAACACCACTGATTCAGCATTAAGGTACACCTCCACCCTCTATCTCTCTCCCCTCTCCTGTTCCTTTCAGCTCTCTCTCCCTCTCTCTCTCTCCCCTTTCCCCTTCACTACTCTCCGCCAGTTTTCTTTTCATTTC
>NW_008349071.1:52677-55011 GCF_000622305.1 Nannospalax galili | reverse complement strand
TCCCTCTCTCTCTCTCTCTCTCTCTCTCTCTCTCTCTCTCTTTCTCTCTCTCTTCTCTGTAAGCTACTCCTTGCAGCTCTGACTCCTGACTCCGCCTCTGTCCCCTCAGGGCAAAAGATCCTCTTTGTTCCCCTACCCACCTGCTGAGGTCTTTAACTCCTCTTTTGCTTTCCATATAATCCATTGCTGTGGGAACCAAGCACTCCAAATTTCAAGGTCTCACGCCTTTGGCCTGCCTTCTTAAATCCTTAAAGAAGCTAGGACTATCTGACACAATCAGATCAAAACGCCTAAAATTCTTGTGCACCACTTCCTGGCCTCAGTACAAACTAGATAATAACTCTGGCCAAACACTGGAACCTTAGACCTCAATATTTTAAAAGATTTGGAAAACTTCTGCCAGTGTAACGGCAGTCTAAACTACCCTACATCCACGCCTTTCTTGACCTCCGTGCTAATCCCTCCCTCTGTCTCAAATGTTCTTCCCACCAGGTCTGCCTGGCTAAGGCAGTCTCACCAGGTGCTGAAACTCCAGGGGCCTCTGCCATGCAAAAGTACCAGCTTATGGCTGCAGTCCTAAGGGCTCCTCCAAAGAACACTTCGAACACCAATGGGGCCCAACGACATCCACCAGGACCCTGCTTCAAGTGCGGAGTGACTGGACATTGGGTAAGACAATGCCCTAACCCACGGCCACCACCCGGACCCTGTCCTTCTTATGGCAACAAGGTCACTGGAGAGTTGATTGTCCTTCTTTGCAACACCACGGAAGGCCACTCACTTCCCAGACCCAGCCTCATTTACACGGTTCAGTGAACGACCTTCTAGGCCTGGCAGCTGAAGACAGATGACGCCCTGGCTTCTTGGCCCCCATGGCTTCTATGACTATCACAATGGAGGATCCCAGGGTTTCAGCCATGGTGGCGGGTAAGATTATTAATTTCATTATTGACACTGGCGCTTCATGGTCAGTTCTCCCTTCCTACTCTGGTAAAGTTTTTCCCTCTCAGATCTCTGTGGTGGGGGTTGATGGGAAGCCTCACAACCCCAAATCAACAGGACCCTTAGCCTGTGTATTCTGGAAGGTGCCTTTAACTCACTCCTTCCTGGTTATGCCCACCTGCCCAACCCCCCTACTTGGCAGAGATCTCATGCAAAAGCTCTCCCTTTCTATTTCTCTCCCATTCTCCACACTCTTTCTCCTTTCCCCTATACCTTCTTCTCCCCAAGCCAGATCTTTGCCCCTTCCCCCCACTGAAGTCAATCCCAAGGTCTGGGAAACCTCAGCTCCAGGACTGGCCTCTCATCACACTCCTATCCGCATTCTCTTAAAGGACCCCTCCTTATTTCCCAGCAGATCCCAATACCCAATTGCACTCAAACGCCGCTATGGACTTAAGCCCATAATTCAAAGGCTTATGAGTGCTAACCTCCTTAAACCCACTCACTCTCCATATAACACTCCCATTCTTCCTGTCCTCAAGCCTGATGGCTCCTACTGTCTGGTCCAGGATCTCTGGCTTATTAATTCAGCAGTTATTCCCATTCACCCAGTCGTTCCCAACCCCTATACTCTTCTTTCTCACATCCCCTCTTCCACCACCCACTTTTCTGTATTAGACCTTAAAGATGCTTTTTTCTCAATACCCTTACACCCCGACTCTCATAACCTCTTTACATTCTCTTGGGAGGACCCTGACACTGGGATGTCTTCCCAACTAACCTGGACTGTCCTGCCCCAGAGAGCTATGAAAGTCTTAGATCAGACAGGAGGCATGGCTGTGAAGCAGCTTCAAAGCCTCAATGCCTCCCGCAGCTTCTCTTGGGATTGCATTCTCACTTTATCGGTTAATCTCCTGAGAAACTTCTCTGATACTAATGTCTCCACTTGCTTTCTCTGTGCCCCTCTGCAGGGCTCACTTCTCCTCCCTCTCTCAGTTTACAATGTTACTCCGCAGGCAACTACTCAGTGTTCTCGGGAACTTGTAGTACAGGGGCCCATGCCTGCCCCTCTCCTTTTTCTTAACAAAACAGAGTGTTGGACTCCACGAACCTCTAAATGCCCACACTCATTAAGCCAAAATGTCACAATTAAGGAAGATACTGCTCTAACCTCGGGACTGCTCTTTCTCTGTTCTTCCAAAATATACTCCTGCATCTCTCCACAGATTGAGGACACCTGTGCTCCAGTCATTCTCATCCCCAAACTAACCCTATACACACCAGGAGAGGTGTATGATGTCTTATCCACAGGGACAGAAGGAACCAGAACAAAGAGGTCAGCCACCTTGGCAGTCCTGGTAGGAGTTAGCCTGGTGGCATCAGTGGCAGCCA
>NW_008349071.1:44110-52071 GCF_000622305.1 Nannospalax galili | reverse complement strand
TTCCCTTCCCTTCCCTTCCCTGACATCTTTCCCTTCGCTGACATCTTTCCCTTCCCCGAGGGAAAGGTGCCCCGTGCGAAATAAATCTGTATCCTGCTGAGAATTCCATCTGTGCCTCGGTGCCTCATCCATCCGCTTGTGCTTTCCACCACAAGCTTGCTCTCTCCCAACATTCCTACCTATCAGTATCTAGGGCACCAAGTCAAGGAATGGGACAGGACCCAGGCTAGGAGGAGAGATGGGCATTGGAGATGGGAGGGTCAATGAGGCTGGGGGAGTCAAGGCATGGAGGGCGCAATCAACTTACCCCAGAGAGAGGCCTGTGGGTCATGCAGGCCCAGGGAAATTTTTTTTTAATTTAATAACCACATGATTCAAAGAAGCATTTCAGTACAAGCCATCCTTAAATCCAGTTCCAGGGAAATCTGATGCCTTCTTCTGACCTCCACAGCATTGCACGACATGGGTGTACTCACATACATGCAGGCAATGCACTCATACACATAAAATAAAAATAATAAATAAAATATAAATAATAATGAATTTTTAAAAATTCAAAAACTGAAACAAAATACTTTTTTAACTTATTATTTTATTTATTTTCTGTATATGAATATATTGCCTGCATGCTATATGTAATTTGGCCCTAATCACACATGGTCTCCTGGATTTGTGGAGGGCTAAAGTATACAGTCTGGAGAAGGCTAGAAAGAGAAGGCATGACCCATGCTGGGTAAAGGTTTTCCAGTGTGCATACCCTCAGGTCATACACACACCTCAGCAATCCCTCAGTTATCTCCGAAGCCTTTCAGAGGGAACTGACACTGAAAGCAAATCCTGAATCCATCACTCTTGAGTACAGCTTTGGAAGACAAAAGAAAAATGAGGAGGAACCCAATAGAGGGATGCTTTTGGAAGCCATTGTCAGAAATTCCAATGGACTCTCATATGAACATTTGAAAATTGCCCTGTTCAGACTTTTTTCTAGTTCCCTGTCTAGAACTTGTAATGCTAATTACTCTAGCCTTTTACTTCTCCTTCACATCTCCTATTCATGACTCAAGGACTTTCTTTCCCTTCTTGAGATGAGAGTTATGCAATTTGGGAGTCTTTTAGATAGACCCACTGAAGGGGTACTCCAGTTGCCTCTCACCCTATGTCCCTGTTCAGCATGGAAGAAGCCAGAGCAGTCTGAGTCCTGATTCCCCATCCACAAGTTGGGTAACCTCTTCAGAGGATGGTGTGCTGAGAATAGGAGGTAGGAATTGGCTAGGTAGTTAGGGTAAAAAGACCCCAAAGAAAAGTAGCCAGTTTCTTGGGTAAAACTCACAATGCCCTTGAGCCTCTTAGCAACATACTCCATTCCAAAGACCAAAGATGCCAAAAGTATTTGGGAGCATTTATCTAACCCTTAAATATTTTAGGGTTACCTCTTCAGAGGGAGAATGTTAAAGTAGCCAAAAGCCCCATTAAAAAAATAAGAAGAAAGAGTACATGAAGTGATCAGAAAAAGTGATGGGGAGATATGGGAGGAATTGGAAGGCAGGGAGTGAGCCTGGATTTGATCAAAACACCTTACATGCATGTATGAAATTCTCAGTAAATTATTTCTTAAAAATGAGCCTGGAGAGATTGCTCAGCAATTAACAACACTGGCTGTTCTTCCAGAAGACCCAGGTTCGATTCCAGCACCACGTGACAGCTAACAGCTGTCTGTAACTCCAGTTCCGGGGGATCCAACAGCCTCTTCTGTTCTCCGCGGGCATTATACGACACAGGTACACTTACATACATGCAGGCATAACACTCATAGACATAAAATAAAAAATAATAAAGTATTTTTTTAAAAAAGAAGAATTAATCACTGGTATAACAACTGGAGATAATATAGCACTCTATATTCCCTTCTTTATTTTTATATATTCACTTAATATCATGAACAATGATTGCACCATTAGAATTCTTTAATAATATAGTTTCATGACTAAATAATACCTCATTCTCTGGCCAAATTACATGTAATTTAATTATAATTTATTTAGGCTATTTATTAGATTGTTTATTCTGTGTGCATACGTATGTTCATTTTATCAATTACTCATTTCAGATGGACTTAATCATGAGAAAATATAAATCTATACAAGTTAAAGACATGAAAGTTCATAACCAAGATTATCTACTCTTCTGTTTGATTTTGTGATCTGTGTTTGTAAGAGTGTCTGTCTTAGTTTCTTTCTATGAGATCCTTCTCAGGAAACTGAGTGTAGATATTAAACTATAAGCTACACATGATCTCTCTTCTTGTGAAGGTCTCCACTACTGTAACTTATTGTTAACAACTTTATATTAATAAACCATTGTTAACCTTTAAAAAACAATATATACATAGTAATAAAACTATTTTTACAAAGAAAAAAATGGTCACAAAAATGATAAATGTTGTTACCTGTGGGGCATAAAGAGGAAGATATAGTTG
Organism: Nannospalax galili; assembly: GCF_000622305.1. Taxonomy (NCBI): domain Eukaryota; kingdom Metazoa; phylum Chordata; class Mammalia; order Rodentia; family Spalacidae; genus Nannospalax; species Nannospalax galili. Next base: position 49,595 of record NW_008349071.1, on the reverse strand, counting down.
AGGAAGCAAAAACAATGATTTTCTATTTCTTAATCATGGCTGGAGTTACACAAATATTTCCTTTGTGGTTCAGTAAACGGAATACATTTTATTTACGCTCTGTGCACATATTTCAAAATTAAAGAAAATTCTCATCAAAGAAAATAAAAAAATCTGTTAACATAATTTATGATATAAATTATCCAAATGTTAAAAATCTCATGCTTACTTCAATACATGCAAATATCTTTGAATAACTTCAAATCTATTCCTCATTAAAAGAAAAATTTTAGCAAACTAGGAATAGAAACACATTCCTTAAGGTTATCAAGCTGCTCTGCACAAAAGCCTACATTGCATTGAACATCCTACTCACAGTGGAAACAAAGGAAAGTTTCTCTTTTGCAAAAAGAAATAATATAAAGATTCCCAGCTTGCCATTGTGTTCAGGACTCTCCTCTATAAAATATAAGGGTAAAAATAAATATATGTATTTAAAAGAAATAAGCAAAATTAATTATTCGAAGACAATGTATATGTATTGAAAATATAAAAGAATTTATACAAAAAGTATTCAAGGTTCTATGTATGAAAACAATCTGCAAAACACACTTGCACTTCTGTGTGTTAGTGACAGGAATTTAGAAAATAAAATGTTTAAAGAGTATCATTTGCACCATCACCACAAACTGTGAAGTACTAGACAATAAATCTAATAAAATAAATGCAAAAGTGGGTTCTGTCAACTCCTGGGATGTTTCAAATGCTCTGGAATGAATTTGCAGAGATATTCCCTGTATAATTATACTTTAAGCAGTATATATTTCATATATGCACCGAGGTGCTGAGGACATAAATTAGGTCAACTGCAGTGGAGAGGGAATTTCCAAGAACTGAGAGTGAAGAAGCCAGAAGGGTCTGGTAGATATTTGATAAGACAGAGGCTCATATGAAAAATCATTGTGTTTTTTTCCCCAACTGCACTCAGGTGTGAAGGCAAGTATGGGAAAGCCAGGATTAGATCTACCCAGAGTTCAGATTTTGTCCCCTAAGTATCATAGAGGACCACAGGCCAGGAAGTTATAGTTTGGATCTTTAATGTCTCTCAAAAGGCCTATTTAGGGACATCTGGGGACACTAACTTGACAGGGTAGGCCTAACACAAATGACAGAATTATGAATTCCAGTTGGGGGGGGCTATGTGAGGGTGCCAATGGGAAAAGGGCGTGTAAAGATGATTAAGATTGATTAGGTCGCTCTGTATGAAATACACAAAAATTCAATAAAAATTTTTTACCCAAATAAAAGACCTTTTTGTTAAAGGTTTTGTTGCCAGCTAGTGTCACTGTTTGGAGGTGATAGAATCTTAAGAAGACAAGACCTAGCACATTAGGTTAGTGAGGGTGAGCTCAATTGGGGTCCTCTTTTCCAAGAGAGGGAATCTTCCTTCCCACCCCTCCTCCCTCCTGCTTCCTGGATGCCATGAGATGAAGCATCCTCCTCCATGCACTCCCACGATGCACTGTTTTACCACAGTCCCTAAGAAACTGAGCCCAGCAATCATGAACTGACATTTCTGAAACCTTGAGCTAAAGCAAACCTTTCCTCTTTTAAGTCAGTTACTCCAAGTATTTTGTCACAGTGGCAGAAAACTGACTAACACACAGGAGCTCCTATTTTTAAGGCATAAGAAAGAGTCATTGTGATACAATAGAGTTTAATCCCTCAAGTTGCAAAGGGATTTTGAAGTCAGAGAAAGTGCTCAAAATGCTCTATAAACAATATGAAAGGATAAGGACGACAGCTAAGCCATCTTCAAACCCAGCGGTAAGAGGTGTGAGAGACAGAACTTTCAGTCCTTTCTTTAAATGATTCTGTGTAGTGTAGCATACCCTTCAGTTGGAGCAGGAAAGTCAGTATATATTTAGGGAAAAGGTAAAAGATAAAAGTGATTTGATGACTGACCAGGAGTCTCAAAGTATGCAGTGGAAGGATTAGGGGTTGGCGTGGAACAGGAGACCGAGTCACACTGGGAGATCTTCAAAGGCATTTGTGAACACCAGCTTGTAGCTGGTAGCTGAGGCCCAAAGGGATGAAAGGCATCCCAATGACCTCTGAGGACAAGGTGGGTCATCAAAACAGATTACACCTATTTCTTAGAGCTTTGTGTGATGGCATAAGATGTCCATGGCCAGGAAATATACAAAAGAAAGAGATTTGTTTGGCTCACAATTTTGATAGCTGAAAAGCCCAAGGAGCATGGTGCTGGCATCTGGTGAGGTCTCTTGGCTGTGTCTCCACGTGGCAGAGGAGCCCATAGAGGTGCATATGAGAGTGATGAGTGACAGCACCAAACAGAGATATCTAAGGAAAAATGTCAGCCTGTTAAGGTTTGACCCTTCTTCCCATATGTCCCAAATGTGCCCATATATCCCAAAGCCTATCACCTCTCAAGACCATGAGTCTAAGTCCCAACATGAATTTTTGCATGGAAAAAGCACACTCAAACCCTAGCACTGTTCTTGGGATTGGCTGGTCAAGAGTGAAGAGGGTTTGAATGAGATCCCTGGCAGTGTAGCAGGGAGGCCGAGAAGGATGTCAGCATTGTTGCAATGGTAGAATCAACTCGTAGTAAAACAAAAGCCAAATGTGAATCTCATCTTCATTTCTTATATATTACTTATTGTGTGTGTGTGTGTGTGTGTGTGTGTGTGTGTGGTGCATGTGAGATGCATGTGTGGAGGTAATAGGACAAACTGAGCAGGGAGGCCGAGAAGGATGTCAGCATTGTTGCAGGGGTAGAATCAACTCGTAGTAAAACAAAAGCCAAATGTGAATCTCATCTTCATTTCTTATATATTACTTATTGTGTGTGTGTGTGTGTGTGTGTGTGTGTGGTGCATGTGAGATGCATGTGTGGAGGTAATAGGACAAACTGCAGGAATAGGTTCTTTCCCTTAACATGTGGTTCATGGGAACTGAACTCAGGTCTTCAGTCCACATATACTCTAGCCATCTTGCTGGCCTAGTGACTCCCATCTTTCTGATCTAAGTGACTAAAACCATGGGGATTTTTTTTTTTGCCAGGGTCTCATTACATATTCCTAGCTAGCATAGAACTCACTTGAACTCATAGAGCTCCTCCTGCTTCTGCCTCCCAGCTGAGATTAAAGGCATGTGCCAACATGTCCAGCCAATATTATTTCTTAAAGTAAGAAATTCAGTAGAAGTAACAGATTTGACAAATATAAGAATTGGTTCAGTGGAAGGAGTACTTATTAGAGGATTAAATTAACTTAAAAAACACATTAATAGTTCCAAGTACTAAAACGTGTTTTGATTAGCACTTACTACGACATTTTTGAAGAATACCATTTAAGCTTCAGCCCAGTATAAGAGGCCTGTTGAAATAAATATTAAAACATTAGAGTATTATGATTTAAGTGTGGAATGTCCCCCACTCGTCTGTTTGAACACTTGGTCTTCAGAGGATGACACTGTTTGAGGAGCAGGAAGCCGCAGATCCTTTGTGACACAGGGTTCATTTCATTGACACAGGTGGCTAGGGTCAGACCTAGAGGATTCTATCCTGGCCTTGCTTGCAGTCTGAGAACTCTGCTGCTTGTCTGACACTGCAGTGTCACCAGCTGCCTCATACTCCCATTATCACAGCTCAAGGCAAGTTATTACTATGATAGACTTCATAAACTGTAAGACAAAATGAACCTCTCCTCCCTTAAGTTAATTCTGCCAAGTATTTGGTCACAGTAACAAAAAAAAATTACTAACACAGCAATTCTGAAATAATAAGGGATTCCCCCCTATATATTCCCAATGCTAAATTATTGACATGTGACATTCCAATTTGTCTATTAAGAATAGTCTAGGTCCAATGAGATGGCTCAGATAATAAAGGTGCTTGCCATGCAAGCCCAAGATCTGAGTTGAATCCCTGAAACCCACATAAAGCTTGAGGAGAGAACCAACTCCACAAGGTTGTCCTCTAACTTCCACATGCATAGGCACACACACACACACACACACACACACACACACACACACACACATAGTGTTTTTAAAATAATGCTCTAGGAGCTGGAGAGATGGCTCAGCACTTAAGATCACTGGCTGCTCTTGCAGAGGACTTGGGTCTGGTTCCCAACATCCACATGGTGGTTAACAACCACCTGTAACTCCAGTTCCAGGGGATCCAATGCCCACTTCAGACCTCTACAGGCATTACTCTTACATTCATGCAAGCAAAACAATCATACACTGAAAATAAATAAATAAAAACGTTTTCAATGTACTCTTAAGTAAATGAAAATGATAACTCTAAGGCAATATTTCTACTTCACCCTCCAGAAAGAGTAAAATGAAAAAGACGGATAATACCAAGTGCTAGACAGGCTACAGAGCATCTGAACCTTTCATATACTGCTGGTAAAAGTATGAATGCATAGAACCAGTTTGGATAATATTTGACAATATTTATTAAAAATGAATAGACTTATAAAAGCAACTCCTCTTAGTTGAAATGCTTACACATATGTTCATGGCAGCCCCTTTTATAAAAGCTCTAAGTTGGTTCCTGGAGTCAGCACCTTGCCTGGGTAAGTTTGGCTGCTGCGCCCACTGCTCTTTGACTCCTCCAGCCTCATTCTGAAATCTCCCCCGCCCCATCTCTCCTCCTAGCGGAGGGACTGGCACATTTCCTGTGTTGGCACCCCAGACCTCTGGACTGACCTCTTGGCCCAAACTCTCCACTGCTTCCTGATTCTTTGCATCCAGGCCAAGCCAATTCCTCCCTCTAGTCCTCACCTCCCTTTGCATCTCTGGGAGGCCCAGCCCCACAGTTTCCTGGAGCCAGCAGCTTGCCTGGGTAAGTTTGGCTGTTGCCCACACTGCACCTTGACTCCCCCAGCCTCATTCACCCTCCCAGCTCACCCACCCCAGCTCTTTTCCTAGCAGGGGCACTGGCCCATCCCACGTCATGACACCCCAGACCTGTGGACTGAACTCTTAGCCCAGAATCTCCACTGCTTCCTGACCCTTTGCATACAGAACAACCCAATTCCTCCCTGTAGTCCCCAGGAGTCCTTGGGCCTTTTCTCACTCCCCACCCCTTTGCATCCAGGGGGCCAGCAACTTTCCTGGGCCCTGCTTCCAGGCTAGCCCAGCCCACAAATTCCTGAGACCAGCATCTTTCCTGAAGGAATCCAGACCTTAGGAGAAAGCCTGAGAGCAGCTGATCCTCACCTGATTTGGGCCTCTGTGGGAACTCTTGAGCAGGAAGACATAAGCAATTTGGCCACTCCAATATAAAATCAAAACAGAGAACCTGAAGCCTAGACCAACTGCTTTTCATGCCCAACAAGTAAACCACAAAAGCACATTAAAGTTTACAAAAAGAAGCATACCTAAACTCAACAAAAGAAGGCTTGAGTCTCACACAAGAACCAGAATCTACAAAAGAAAACCACATGTCAAAGTCACAGAGAAAAAA
>NW_008349071.1:42668-43871 GCF_000622305.1 Nannospalax galili | reverse complement strand
AAAACACTCAGTAAGCCAATTAGAAATGACAGGAGAAAGCCTCACCAATAGGATGAATGAAATGGAAAACACAATATCAAGACTGGAAGATAAAGTGGACGAATTAGACCACTCAAGCAAAGATTATGAAAAATTTAAGAATACACAAGAATGGAATATGAAGTAATTGTGCAGCACCATAAAAAGACCACACTTACAAATCATGGGTGTATTAGTCAGGGTTCTCCAAAGAAACAGAACCAGTAGAATGAATATGTATAGAGATTTATCAGCTTAGCTCACAGGATAGAGTGCAAGTAGTCCAACAATGGCTGCACCACACTGGAGAGGCTGAGAATCCGTAGTCACTCAGTCCACGAGGTTGGGATGTCTCAGTAGTCCCAATCCAGTGCTGAAGGTCTGATGAATTCCAAAATATCAGCTAGTCTTCAGTCTACAGCAGCAAGACAAACTCACCAGCGAGAGAGAAGGCAAGCCACAAAAAGCCCTGCGTTCTCCTCTGCCTTGGTCTTTTATACCGGCTGCCATCAGAAGGTAACGCCCACATTTAGGGTGTGTCTTTTGGCTTTAGATGTTCCAATCAAGAAGATCTCTTTCATTTCAGTTAAACTCAGATCCAATCAAGTTGACACCCAGGATTAGCCATCACAATGGGCATACAGAAAGGAGAAGAATCTCAGGATCATGGTATGGACCAGATATTCAACAAGATTGTACAAGAAAATTTCCCAAAATTAAAGAAAGCCATGGCCATACAAATACAGGAACCATATAGAACACCAAATAGACAGGACCAGAAAAGAAACTCTCCACAGCACATCAGAGTAAAAACACTAAACATACAGAACAAAGAGAGAATACTGAAAGCTGCAAAAGAAAAACAAGTTGCATATAAAGGAAAACCCATCAGGATTACAGCTGACTTTTCAATGCAAACTGAAAGCCAGAAGAGACTGGACCAAATTATTCCCAGTTCTAAATGACTACAGATGCCAACCCAGAACATTATACCCAGCTGAAATATCTATTATAGTTGAGGGGGAAAGAAAATCTTCCATGACACAAACAGCCCGAAAGAATGCATGTCCACAAAACCAGGCCTTCACAGAATACTTGAAGCAATACAGAAAGCAAAGAGAGAAACAACTATACCCCAGGGGCAACAAAAGAAAACAAAGATATAATCTAAGAAATACAAAATTA
>NW_008349071.1:40828-42471 GCF_000622305.1 Nannospalax galili | reverse complement strand
ACTTTAAATATTAACGGACTGAACTCCCCAGTCAAAAGACACAGACTAGTTGAAAGGATTAAGAAACAAAATTCGTCTTTTTGTTTTCTGCAGGAAACTCATCTCACTTTCGAGGACAGGCACTACCTTAAGGTGAAAGGATGGAAAAAATATTCCAATCAAATGGTACTAAGAAAAAAGCAGGAGTTGCAATTCTAATATCTGACAAAATAGACTTTACACTAAAACTAATCAGAAGAGATAAAGAGGGCCACTTCATTTTGATCAAAGGAACAATTGGCCAAGAATATATTACAATCATGAACATATATTCACCTAACTCTGATGCACCCAACTTCATAAAATCAGTACTACAGGACTTTTAAGACCCAGATTAATCCCAAATTATTAATTGTGGGGGACTTCAATACCCAATTGTCTCCATTAGATAGGTCAACAGGACAGAGAATTAACAGGGAATTAACATCTGAATTGAACAGCACTGTACATCAAATGGGCCTAAGAAACATCTACCAAATAGTCCACCCAAGCACCAAAGAATGTACTTTTTATTCAGTGCCCTGTGGAATTTTCTCCAAAATCGACCATATACTGGGGCACAAAACAAACCTCAACAAATACAAAAAGATTGAAATAATTCCATGCATTCTGTCAGACCACAATGCAATAAAGCTTAAAATCAACACCAAAAGAAGCTCTAGTAACCTCATGAACACATGGAGATTAAACAACACACTCCTAAATGATGAATGGGTCAAAGGAGAAATTAAAAATAAATGAAAGTATTCCTGGAACTAAATCAAAAGGACAATACAAGAGTTATGCAATTTGGGAGTCTTTTAGATAGATCCACTGAAGGGGTACACCAATTGCCTCACACTGTGTCCCTGTTCAGCATGGAAGAAACCAGAATGGTCTGCATCCCTATTCCCTATTGGCAATTTGGGTAACGCTTTCAGAGGATCACGTGATAAGAATAGGAGATAGGAATTGGCTAGGCAGTTAGGGTAAAAAGACCCTAAAGAAATGTAGCCACTTTCTTGGCTAAAAGTCAAAATGTCCTTGGGCTTGTTAGCAATGTGCTCTGTTCCAAAGGCCAAAAATGTCAAAAGTATTTGGGAGCTTGTATCTAATCCTTAGGGAATTGGGGGTTCCTCTTCAGAGGGGAGACTGTTAGAGGGGAGGGAGTGGGCATGGATTTGATCAAAACACCTTATATGCATGTATGAAATTCTCAATAAAGTTTTTGTAAAAATTAAAAAACACAAAACAAAAGGACACCACAACACAACAAAACCTCTGGGACACATTGAAAGCAGTCCTTAGAGGAAAGTTTATAGCTCTAACTGCCAACATTAAAAATTCAGAAAGAACACAAATAAATGACCTAACCTTGCAACTCAAGACACTTGAAAAGCAACAGTAAATGAAGCCCAAACTCAGTAGACAAGAAGAAATAACAAAAATCAGAGCAGAAATTAATGAAATAGAAACAAAGAAAACAATACAAAGAATCAATGAATCCAAGAGCTGGTTCTTTGAAAAGATAAACAAGATTGATAGACAGCTAGGCCAGTTAGCCAAAAGACAGATAGAGCACCTCCAAATCAACAAAATCAGAGATGAAAGGGGAAACAGCACAG
>NW_008349071.1:37000-40563 GCF_000622305.1 Nannospalax galili | reverse complement strand
TCTCCATTTAGAATGATGTTGGCTGTGGGTTTGTTATATATGGCTTTACTGGACTGGAGGTATGTTCCCTCCAGTCTAATTCCCTGTAGGACATGCAACATGCATTTATGTTCAAAGTCCTACAGGGAATTAGACTGGAGGGAACATATGTCAACATAATTAAAGCTATATATAACAAACCCATAGCCAACATCATTCTAAATGGAGAAAACCTGGAAGCATTTCCATTAAAATCGGGAACCAGGCAAGGCTGTGCACTATCTCCACTCCTTTTTAACATAGTGCTTGAAACTCTTGACATGCATTTATGTTCAAAGTCCTACAGGGAATTAGACTGGAGGGAACATATGTCAACATAATTAAAGCTATATATAACAAACCCATAGCCAACATCATTCTAAATGGAGAAAACCTGGAAGCATTTCCATTAAAATCGGGAACCAGGCAAGGCTGTGCACTATCTCCACTCCTTTTTAACATAGTGCTTGAAACTCTTGCAAGAGTAATAAGACAAGAGAAGGAAATTAAAGGAGCAATAATTGGAAGAGATCAAAATATCCCTTTTTACAGATGATATGATATTATACCTAACAGATGCCAAAAATTCCACCAGAAAACTCCTAGAAATTATTACCACGTTCAGTAAAGTGGCAGGTTACAAAATTAATCTACAAAACTCGGTAGCTTTTCTATATTAAATCAGTAGGGCTCTGATCTAATGAATGATTTAATCCATTAATGGATTCAAAATTTGACTACAGTCTTGGAAGGTGATGGAACTATGGAGGGTGGGCAGAGATAGAGGAAGTAGGTCACTGGGGGGCATGCCTTGGTACTGGCCCCTTCCCTGTTACTCTTCTCTGCTTTTTGGGTGCTATGAGGGAACCAGGCTCTGCCCTGCTCCTGTCATCATGATGCTCTGCCTCACCTCAGGTCCAAAGCAAAAGATCCAGCTGAGCACAAATCAAAAACGTGTGCCAAAATAGGTACTTTTTAAATGGTTTTCTCAGATATATTGACCCAGCAACAAAAACCCATCATAATGCCTGTCCTGTCTATCAGAAGAAGGATGCTGTGCTGCATCCCTGGTCTCACTCACCAGATGCTAATAGCACCAACTAGGGATAATCAATGTCTCCACACTTTGCCAATTATCTCTTGCAGGTACAAAATGGTCCTTGCTTGAGATGTGTGAATCAAAAAAGTAACTCACTGTCATAGATGAAATTTATATTTTCATTTAGTCTCAACTCTTTGTTTTCTAGATTAATGTTTTACCTCTGCTTCAGCCCTTCCAGGCGTGTCCATGGAAACCTGTCTTAACGAGGTCAGCATTATGTACACAGTAGCAGTGGATACAACCCAGAAATTATTATTATTGCTAATAGTTCCCACTTCTTTAGTCTAGGTGAGATTTTCCTTTGTGGTGTTGAGAAAAGGATAAATTCATAATTTTTACAGTTCTGTAGCCGTACATGTTATCCTGACTTCTAGTGCCAGAGATAATTTTTCTTGATTGTGAACTTTATATCAAGGGTTGGCTAACTTTCTCTTAAAGAGCCAGATAGCAAATATTTTAGGCTTTCAGGCCAGATGGTCTCTGTCACAACTACTCAACTCTGCAATTGTAACACTAAAGCTGTCAATGACAATGCACACACGAATGAATGTGGCTCTCTTCCAATAAAACTCTAATTACAAAAACAGGTGGCCAGCCCATGGGCCACGGTCACACAGCCCTTACTTTCTATAAATTGAATCATATAGTGTGTTTTGTTTTTTGAAGCCTGGTTTCTTTTGCCCCTATCATGTGCGTAATGCTCATGCTAAGTATTTGTAATTATATGCAATGTTCTTATCATTCTAAAGTATTCTATTAATTCAATGGATTTATTTATTCATTCAGTTGTTGTCGGATGTTTGCATAACTTCCAGCTTAGAGCTTTTTTAAAAAAATTATTTATTTAAAAACCACATGATTAGAAGAAGCATTTCACTACAGCTTTAATATATTCAGTAACACACTCCAGAGCAAGAGTACATCTCTTTCACAAGTGGGTACAAGTTTCTAGGTTCACAGTTGAATTAATTCAGTTATATAATATTGAACTCAGTATAAACCCTATAAGACATAAAATTGAATGAGGTTTGAACTTTAAAAAAGATTCTATTTCATTTTAGAATATACTGTTTCATACAGAAAAACTCATTTTTAATGCTACTAACACTTAGATGTTTGCACATGCATCTCTAATCTCTATGTATCTGATTATTAGTCACAGTCAGTTACTTTCTGAGATCCACCTGAGCATGAATATAAAATCATCCGGTAGATTTCAGTGGTAATGTGTTTCACCTCTACTAATTAACATGGAGCAAATTTTTGTGCTTTTTCTTCAAATATAACTCATTTTTTTAATTTGTTGATTTTTTGTATTTCATACAGAACATCCCAAACAATCTTATTCATCTATATACCCACATCCCAAATGGCACCCTCCCATAGTCTTCCCTCTCCCCCACTGGAGCCCATATACTCTGCAATCCCTGTTACTGTCCACTGTGTTGTCTTTCTTAAAAAGTAGTTGGCATTACTTATCTCTCACATTGTCTAACCATTCCACCATGGTTTCCCCATTTAAAATACCCCCATTTTTCCCATTTCTCCCTTAATAATACGCTTCTCCTGTGGTCCCACCTCTCTTGAGCTCCTTCTTTCTTTTTATCCCCAAGTTTCCTTGTATAACCCTCCCTTCCCTTCCCTTAAAATAATCCCATTTTTATGCATAGCTCCCTTATTAATGCCTGTTTCCTACTGCTCTTCTCTTTCAGATTCTTTCTTTTCCTTTACCTTCCTGGTTCTTTTTCATTACCCTGATTCCTGTAGTTATGTCTGGATACATATTCACTTATAAAGAATTGGTGCTAGGATCCACATATGAGGGAGAACATACGTGGTTTGTTTTTTTGTTTGTTTAGTTTAGTTTTTTGTTGCTTTATTTTCTGAGTCTCTGTTACTTCACTTAGTATAACAGTTTCTAGTTCCATCCATTTACCTACAAATTTCATGATTTCATCTTTCTTTATTGCTGAGTAAAACTCCATTGCATAAATGAACCACATTTTCATTATCCACTCATCAGTTGAGGGATACTTAGGATGCTTCAATATCTTAGCTATTGTGAAAAGAGCAGCAACAAACATGGATGTACAAGTGCCTCTGAAATAGGATGAGTTCTTTGGATATATGCCAAGGAGTGGTATAACTGGGTCAAATGGTAGGTTCATTTGTAGTTTTTAAAGAGTTCTCCACACTGCTTAGGGGTTGAACAAGTTTGCAGCCCCAACAGCCGTGGATGAGTGTTCCCTTTTCCTCACATCCTCTCCAACACTTGGTATCATTTGTTCTCTTCATCTTAGCCAGTCTGACTGGGGTAAGATGAAATCTTAAAGTAGTTTTAATTTGCATTTCCCTAATTGCTAGTGATGTTGAACACCTTTTAAGATGCTTCTTAGCCATCTTTATTTCTTCTTTTGAGAACTCTGTGTTCAGCTGCTTAGTT
>NW_008349071.1:36126-36928 GCF_000622305.1 Nannospalax galili | reverse complement strand
ACCCTTGGTCAGAAGCATCACTGGTGAAGATGTTCTCACAGTCTGTGGTTTTTCTCTCAATTTCCTTGGTCATTTCTTTTGATGTACAGAAGCTTTTTAGCTTAATGAGCTCCCATTTGTTGATTCTTGACATTGTTTCCTGAGCAATTGATGTCCGGTTTAGAAAATCTTTCCTATACCTACATCTTGTAGGTTATTGCCAATGTTTTCTTCTAAGAGTTTCAGAGTTTTGGGCTTCACATTGAGGTCTTTGATCCATTTGGAGTTGAGTTTTGTGCAAGGTGAAAGATAGGGGTTTAGTTTCATCCTTCTACAAGTGGAGATCCAGTTTTGCCAGCACCATTTGCTCAACATGCTCTTTCCTCCAGTGAATGTTCTTGGCCCCTTTGTCAAATATCAGATGGTTGAAATTGCATGTACTTATACTTGCGTCTTCAGTTTTGTTCCATTGATCTATGGGTCTATTTTCTTTTATGTGTATGAATGTATTGCCTGCATGTATGTGCATGCACTCATGTGGTACAATGCCGCAGAGGTCAGAAGAGGGCTTCGGATTCCCCTGGAACTGGAGTTAAGGACGGTTTGTAGCCTCCATGTGGGTGCTGGGAGTCGAACTCTGGTCCTCTGCAAGAGCAGTCAGTGCTCTTAACCACCGAGCCATCTCTCCAGCCCCTATCGGTCTATTTTTGTACCAGTACCATGTTGTTTTTATGACTACAGCTCTGTAATACAGTATAAAATCTGGTATAGTAATCCCTCCAGCATTGCTCTTAGTGCTCAGGGTTGCTTTGGCTATCCCAGA
>NW_008349071.1:34188-36094 GCF_000622305.1 Nannospalax galili | reverse complement strand
TGTCTTTCCACGGTTTTTGTATGATTTATAAACCTTTTCCAGATAGTATGCTAAAGAGAATTTTAATTCCCCACTCAATTTATTTACCCCTTAGTGATATTTTTTGTAAAAGTTTAATTGAGAGTTTTTTTTTTTTTTTTTTTTTTTTGGCAGCTATTGTGAAAAAGAATGTTTCCATGTACTCTTTTTCTGGTTGCTTGTTATTGGTATTCTCTGGAAACACCTTTACAAGCACACCTAGAGTTGTACTTTACTAATCTCCTAGGTGGCTCTCAATTCAATCAAGATTACCATCACAGCCTCCATGACAAATAACTATGCAACCGTTAGTAATACTTAGTTGAAAAAATCCTGTTTAATGAATATCAAAAAATATTTAGCGGGGCTGGAGAGATTGCTCAGCAGTTAAAAGCACTGACTGCTCTTGAAGAGGACCTGAGTTCAATCCCCAGCACCCACATGGCAGCTAACAACCATCTGTAACTCCAGTTACAGACACCTCCACATGCATTGTATGACATGGGTGCAGGCAATACACTCACACACATAAAATAAAAATACATAAAATATTTTTTAAAAAATTTAATGCCCATAGAAGAAATGTAAAATCTAAAGTATTGGTAATAGGGGTTCAGCAAAATTCCTCAGCAGTGGGTAAAGACACTTATTGCCAAACCTGGCAACCTGAGTTGGATCCTCTGGATCCACATGGTAGAAGGAAAGAACTGGCTCCTGTAAGTTGTCCTCTGACTTCAACACACATTCCATAGTATGTGAGCAACACACACACATACAAACACACACACACACACACACACACACACTAAATAAATAAATGTAAAAAAGTTTTTTTAAATAAAATAGTGGTATTAAGTCTGAGCCTGCACTGTTTAATCACCATGGAGAATGAGCAATTGGAATCCGGCTAGTGTCACTTAGCATTCATTTAATAGTAATTAATATTAATATTATTAGATATTGTTAAATATTTACGTTTGTAAATAAGTCTAGTGGTTATCATGTGGGACAGCACAGGCCCAGAACATAAACCCAGAGACTGACTCCTTGCTTGAACCAGTTCATAGTTGTATGACTTTGTCTGGTTATTTAACCTCTCTGCCTTTGCATTTTCTCATCTGTAAAAGTAGGTCTTAGAGTAGGCCAAGCTCAAAGAGTTGTGAGCATTGTGTCACTGTATGTGAAACCCTTGTAACAGAGCCTGCCAGCTAGGAGTGGCGGCACATACCTGTAATCTCAGAACTCAGGAGGCTGAGACAAGAGGATCACCAAGAATTTCAGGCCTGCCTGGGTTACACTGCATCAAAAAACAAAGCAAAACCCACAAAGCCTGTCACATAACAGATGCTGCATAAGTAAGAGCTATATATTGCTTTTATTACTTATTAGTATTATCATTACAATATATTAGGCAAAGCTTTCATTTCTTAATACTTCAGTCTTTTCACTTCCTACATCATGTTCTAGGTCTGATCCCTGTTGCCACAAAACACTCTGACCAAAAGCAACTTGGAGAGAAAACGTTTATTTGGTGTACACTTCCAGGTCACAATTCATCACTGAGGAAATTCAGGGCAGGAACTCAAGGCAGGAACCATGGAGGACAGCTGCATGCTGTCTTACTCTCTGGTTCACTCACAGACTTGCGCCTAGCTAGCTTTCTTATACATCCCAGGACATGTGCTCAGGGATGGTATTTCCCACAGTGGACTGGGCACTCATGCATAAATTAGTAATCAAGACAATCCCCCACAGACATGCCCACGGTCAATTTGGTCTAGGAAATTCTTCCATCAAAGCTTTCCTCTCAAATGACTCTAGGCTATCAGGTTGATAATTAAGGCTAACCAGAACACTCAGGTTCTTTTTCTTTTTTTTTTAATTAATT
>NW_008349071.1:30332-34097 GCF_000622305.1 Nannospalax galili | reverse complement strand
TTTCTTTTTTTTTAATTAATTAAAAAAATGTTAATACATTCATTTAACGTGTGTGTGTGTGTGTGTGTGTGTGTACATGCCATGGTGCATGTGTGGAAGTTGGAAGACAACTTTCAAGAGTCAGTTCTCTTCTTCCACTATATGGGTCCACAGGATTAAATTCAACTCATTAGTCTTACCCACTGAGCTAGCTCATGGATCAGGAAGTCTAATTATCTTATCTTGGTGCCCAAATTCTCAAAAACCTTTTTCCTCTTACCTCTTCAATTTTATTCTTATGTCCTGACTGTAGACTACAATTTTCTTTTTTTTCCATTCAACAAATTTATCAGAACAAAAGTTTTTGCATTGCTTGGATAAATTTTTGTCTTTTTCTTTCTCTTTTCTTAGTTTTATTTTATTCTTTTTTTCTTGCATAGCTTCCATTCTTTTCTAATGTTTATAATTTTTTAAGTGTATGACTATATTGCCTGCATGTAGGTAGGTGCATCTGTGTCATGCAATGCCCATGGAGGTCAGAAGAGAGAGATCCCCTGGAACTGGAGTTATGGATGGTTGTTAGCCACCATGTGAGGTGCTGTGAACGGAACACAAGTCCTCTGCAAGAGCAGCAAGTGCTCTTAACCACTAAGCCATCTCTACAGCCCCTATTTAGTTTAGTCTTTGACAAGTTTGTAGATGTATATAATGAATTTTGGTCATTTTCATGACCCATTATCTTCTCTCATCCCTTTCCCTCTCCCACTGAACCCTTTCTTCCCAACAAGTACCCCTCCTACTTTAATGTGTTTCTGTATAGGGGTAGGAGATGGGGTGAGGAGGTGTTTGATATGCTGAGTTTAATTAGAGTTGTTTGCATGAACATGGGCAGGAGTTTATTTACTGGAGCAAGGGCAAATTACCAGTGGCTACACCACTGAGAAATAATATTCTCCCCTTCCCCCAACCTTTAACGGCCCTTAGCTCCTCAAGGATAGAACCTCATGAGCCCCTCCCCTCCCCACAATGGAAAGTTGACATAGGACCAGTCTTGTGCAGGTAATTACAACTGCTGTGAGTTCATGAGTGTGAAAGGCCATATCAAGTCCAAAAGACAGTTTCAGGGCACTCCTCCCCATTCTCTCGCTCTTATAAGCTTTCTGCCCTCTCTTCTTAGATGTTTGTTCACTTGGAGGGATTGATATAAATGTCTCATTTAGAGCCAAGTATTCACCAGTCACTTATTCTCAAGCACTTTGACCAATTCTGAGTCTCTGTATTAACTGTCACCCCTTGCAAAAAGAAGCTTCTCTCATGAAGGCTCAGAGTAGCATTAATCTATAGGCATAAGTATTTAGAAGGCAGTTGGACAACATGTCATTTAGCAAAACTGTAGAAAGATCCCCTCTAAGGCCTATGACCTTCCAAACCATAAGCTTTTGACAGGGCAGATTTCCAGCACCTAGCATGAAACCAAATTATTTACAGGCCCAAAGAAACCTTGTTTATTGTGGATTATGTGCCTTTTGTGTTTTTAATTGTGAGATATTTCACACATAAAAAATACAAAGAATAGTATGTGTTTCATACACCTGTCTACTTCACATAGCATTTTGTCATATTTGTTTCAGAGTTTTTTCAAAAAATTGTTATGAAAATTTGGATCCAGACATTGGTGAGTCACATCTATAATTCTGGCACTCAGAAAGTAGAGGCAGGAGGATCAGGAGCTCAAGCTGCATAGCAAGTTTGAGGTCAGCCTAAGCTACATGAGACCTGTGTCTCAAAAAAGAAAAAGAAGGAAAGGGAGAAGGAAGAAGGAAGGGAAGGGGGGAAGGGAAGGAGGGAGGGAGGGAAGGAGGGAGGTAGAGAATTTTTTGAATACATACGTAGATAATAGTATAATGAATTTTTTAAATATTTTATTATTTTTGTGTGAGTGTTGTGATTGGATGTAAGTAACTGCACCTGTGTCCTGCAATGCCCGTGGAGGACAGAAGAATCTGTTGGATCCTCTGGAACTAGAGTTACAGACAGTTGTTAGCTGCCATGTGGGTGCTGGGATTCAAACCCAGGTCTTCTGCAAGAACAGCCAGTGTTCTTAATCACTGAGCCATCTCTCCAGCCTCAGTATAATGAATTTCTATTACCCAGCCTCAATCGTTATTGAAAGTTTGCCAATATTACTGCTTCAGATCTTTTAGGAAAAATGCAGCAGATGTAGCTGAAACTAAGGAATTCATCATGTATTCATTTTGAATTATTTTTCTGGATCTATTGAACTGACACATTTTTTTCTCTTTAATCTGCTACTGTAGTGTCTTCCATGATAAACCATACTTAGTTATAAATTATTATTGTTTTTATACATGGTAGGGTTGGGTGTTAGTATTTTTAAATTTTTTATATCACTTTTCACAAATGAAACTGATTCATACTTTTCTTTTTCCATGCTGTGCTGCTTAGTTTTTGATAACTTGAAACAAACTAGAGTCACCAGGGAACAGGGAACCTCAACTGAGGAATTTTCTCAATCACACAGGTCTATGGGCATGACTATGGAATATTTCCTTGAGTGCTAATTGATGTAAGAGGGCCCAACCCACTGTGGGTGGCTCCATCCCTGGACAAGGAGGCTTGAGCTTTATAAGAAAGGCAGCTGGGAAAGTCGGTAATCAGAGTTCCTCTATGCTCTCTGCTTCAGTTTCTTCCTCCAGGTTCCTGCCTCCAGGTTCCTGCCCTGACTTCCCTCAATGATGGACTGTAACATGGAAGTATAAGCAAAATAAACCCTTTCATCCCCAAGCTTATCACAGCAATGGAGAAGCAAACTAGAACACATACTATCCTGGCCCTACTTTGGTGTTACTTAGATTTATATGATGAGCTAGGTATTGAAAAGAACATATATTCTGCCTTTCTTGGGTTTTACATTAAATACTTGATTGAGTAAAACAATTAATTTTATAAGGAGGAGAGTGGTTAAGTCATTAGATGCATCATCCTCAAAAGGAATTAATGCTGCTCTTGGAAAATGTTAGTTCTCATAAGAAGGAGTTGCTATAAAAAGATCAAGACTGGTCCTTCCCTGATTTCTTCCTTCCTGGTTCAATATGTAATCTCTTCTTTACAAGTGCCTGCCACTATGATGCCACCTACCAAGACAGCCCCACCAGAGCCAAGTGGATGTCAGTGCCATCTTAAATTTCTAAAACCTCTTTTCTTCATAAAATACCATTGGGTACTTTGTTATAGCAACAAAAAGTGAACTGCAATATAATCTTACTGGTTTGGGTTAGTACAGTCTATTAACATAAACTATAACAATCTTGTTAATTCTCACAATATAATTATGGACTGTAAGTTCCTCCTTGAAATTCTATCCATTTGCAAGTATGTTATTAGTTAAATAAAAGCTTGTGAAATAGTATCTATTTAAAATTTCTGTGTTGCTTTGCTTAGCTATGATTTTTATGAGCCCTGTATAGCTGGATTTTGTTTTATTTATTCAATTTGTTAGTCTCCATCCTTTGTTGAATTTATCTATAAACATTTCTGAGGATAACTGATGTGCTAGGATCCACATATGAGGGAGGACATATGTCTATTTTTTTCCTGAGTCTGTGTTACTTCACTTAGTATAACAGTTTCTAGTTCCAACCATTTACCTGCACATTTCATGATTTCATCTTTCTTTACTGCTGAGTAAAACTCTATTGTATAAATGAACCACATTTTCATTATCCACTCATCAATTGAGGGACACTTAGGTTGCTTCCATCTCTT
>NW_008349071.1:0-30153 GCF_000622305.1 Nannospalax galili | reverse complement strand
CACCAGCAGTAGATGAGTGTTCCCCTTTCCCCACATCCTCTCCAACATTTGATATCATTTGTTCTCTTGATCTTAGCCAATCTGACTGGGGTAAGATGAAATCTTAAAGTGGTTTTAATTTGCATTTCCCTAATTACTAATGATGTTGAACACCTTTTAAGATGCTTCTTAGCCGTCTTTATTTCTTCTTTTGAGAACACTCTGTTCAGCTCATCTTTTAATTGGGTTATTTCCTTTCTTGATTCTTCATTTTTTGAGTTCATTATATATTCTGGATGTTAAACCTCTGTCAGATGTGTCACTGGTGAAGGTTTTCTCCCATTCTGTGGGTTTTCTCTTCATTTCTTTGGTTGTTTCTTTTGATGTACAGAAGCTTTTTAGTTTAATGAGGTCTCATTTGTTGATTCTTGATCTTGTTTCCTGAGCAATTAATGTCCGGTTTCGAAAATCCTTTCCTACACCTATATCTTGTAGGTTATTGCCAATGTTTTCTTCTAAAAGTTTCAGAGTTTCAGGATTCACATTGAGGTCTTTGATCCATTTTGAGTTGACTTTTGTGCAAGGTGAAAGATAGGGGTTTAGTTTTATTCTTCTACTGGTGGAGATCCAGTTTTGCCAGCACCATTTGCTGACTTATTTTTCTTTTGCAGCTTTCAGTATTCTCTCTTTGTTCTGTACATTTAGTGTTTTTACTATGATGTGCCGTGGAGAGTTTCTTTTCTGGTTCTGTCTACTTTATGTTCTATGTGCTTCATGTATTTGTATGGGCATGTATTTCTTTAATTTGGGGAAATTTTCCTCTACAATCCTGTTGAAGATCTGGTCCATACCATGATCCTGAGATTCTTCTCCTTCCTGTAAGCCTATGATTCTTAAGTTTGGTCTTTTTATGGTGTTACAGAATTCCTGCATATTCCATTCTTGTGCTTTCTTAAATTTTTCATAATCTTTGCTTGAGTGGTCTAATTCATCCACTTTATCTTCCAGTCTTGATATTCTGTTTTCCATTTCATTCATCCTATTGGTGAGGCTTTCTCCTGTCATTTCTAATTGACTTAATGAGTGTTTCACTTCCTTCTTCCTTTCATCCTGAGCATTCTTCAATACTTCTCTTTTCTGAATTCATTCAGAAGTTTATCCCTATCTTGTTTCAGTTCTTTGATTTGTTTGTGTTCTTTAAATTAACTGAAAATTTTTTTATCATGTTTATAAAATTTATTGAGAATTTCATACATGCATATAAGGTGTTTAGCTCAAATCCATGCCCACTCCCTCCCCTACAACTCCTTTCATATCTCCCCCATCACTTTTTTCTGATAACCTCATGTACTCTTTCTTCTTCTTTGATTTATTTATTTTTTTATGGGGCTTTTGGCTACTCTAACAGTCCCCCTTCTGAAGAGGTAACCCTCAAATCTTTTAAGGATTAGATAAAAGCTCCCAAATATTTTTTGAAATTTTTGCCCTTTGGAACAGAGTAGGTTGCTACAAGGCCCAAGGACACTGTGACTTTTAGCCAAGAAACCACTTTTCTTTGGGGTCTTTTTACCCTAACTGCCTAGAGAAATTCATTGAATTCTTTTATCATGTTTATAATTGTTCTTTTGAGTTCCATGTCCTGTGTTATCTCTAGGAGGTTCTCATTGTACTCCTTTAGAGGACTGTTGGTACTTGGTGGGTATATATTATTTTGGGTTTTCATGCTATTATTTTTTCTCTATGACTTTGATATGTGGATTTCTTTTGTAGTTTCTGATTCTTGTGTGAGACTCACACCTTCCTTTGTTGAGTTTAGGTCTGCTTTTTTTTGTAAACTCTATGTGCCTTTGTGGTTTACTTGCTGGGCATGAAAAGCTGGTTGGTCTAGGCTTCAGGTTCTCTCTTTTGATTTTATATTGGAGTGGTCAAATTGCTTTCCTCTTGCTGCTCAGAAGCTCCCACAGAGGCCCAAGTCAGATGAGGATCAGATGCTCTCAGGCTTTCTCCTAAGATCTGGATCCCTCCACAAAAGATGCTGGCCTCAGGAATTTGGGGGCTGGGCTGGCCTGGGAGCAGGGTCCAGGAAAGATGCTGGCCCCAGGAAGCTGGTGGCTGTGCTTCTCAGGGATGCAAAGGGAGGTGGGGGTGGGAACAGGCCCAGAGGGCTCATCAGGACTACAGGGAGGAATTGTGTTGGTCTGGATGCAAAGGATCAGGAAGCAGTAGGGATTCTGGGCCAAGAGGTCAGTCCAGGGGTCTGGGGTGCCAAGACAAGAAATGGGCCATTACCCAGGCTAGGAGGAGAGATGGGGTGGTGGAGCTGAGAGGGTGAATGAGGCTGAGGGAGTCAAGGCACAGTGGGCACTGCCAAACTTACCCAGGAAAGATGCTGACCCCAGGAAGCTGGTGGCTGTGCTGCCCAAGGAAACCAATTTCATTCTCTCTTGAACAAAGATTATTATTTGATTTTTCACTTTGAATATCTAGCGCATGCATTTGAAAACCTTTGTTAGTTGATAGAGTAGTGCTTGCCTAGTGTGCACAAAGCCAAGGATTCCATCCTTCATAAACCAGTCATCATAGCACACTATGATGTAGTTCTAACATTCAGTAGCAAATTTAAGGCAAACATGGGCTACATGAGTTCTGACTCAAATAAATAAACAAATAAATTACATAAGAGGCTTGGGAGATGGCTCAGCAGGTAAAAGCACTAGTTGTGCAAGCCTGGTGACCTGAGTTTGAGCCTCCAAACCTACATAAAAAGGCTGATATATCTATAATCCCAGCACTCATACGGCAAGACAGGAGGCAAAGACAGGAGAATGACCCCAAAGCTCACGTCCCAGCTAGCCTGGAGTATACCATGCAAAGGCAGAGATAAGAGACTCTGCATCAACAAGGCAGAAGGAGAAACCTGGAAGTTGTCCTTTGACCTCCACATTTAAAATTAATGTTTTAAAAATAAATAAATAAAAACCTCTGCTAGATGGTTCCATAAATTAACAGTGCTTGCTGTAAATTTCTTGTCAGATTATCAATTCATAGTTTATCCTTTTTGGTTTTAGATTACT
Source organism: Nannospalax galili (assembly GCF_000622305.1). NCBI lineage: Eukaryota > Metazoa > Chordata > Mammalia > Rodentia > Spalacidae > Nannospalax > Nannospalax galili. Next base: position 27,100 of record NW_008349071.1, on the reverse strand, counting down.
GAATGTGTTTTTGACGTCATGTTTGCAGGCTCTTTTGACTGACCAGAGAGCTGATCTCCATCTTCCTCTATCCTTTTCCCGCCCTCTCTAGGATTTCTTAGTGTTGCTTTGCCCCACCCCCAGAGAACTCCAGCAGAAAATTGGGCTTTATAACAGCATTTCCTGGGTCTAGTGGGTGACTTGATCTAGTTCCACATCTCAGTGCCCATCTGTGTCCTTTCATTATTCTAGACCTAGAGCTATAGCTCTCTAAAAGCTCTACAAATTATTCAAATAGTTTTTTTCACCCTTTAACCTCTGTGATGGTTCCTTTTAATTGTCAACTTGCTACAATCTAGACTCATCTAGTATGAGAGTCTCAATGAGGGATTGCCTGGATCAGGTGACTATGGCTATGTCCGTGGGGGATTGTCTTGATTACATTAATTAATGTGAGAAGACTCAGCCCACTCTATGTGGCACCATTCCCTGAGCTTGGGTCTTGGACTGTACAAGAGTGGAGAAAATTAGCTGAGCACACCTGCATTCATTTTCTCTCTGCTCTTGACTCTGAATGTGGCTAGCTGCTTCAAGTTCCTGCCTTGACTTCCTTGTAGTGATGGACTATAACCTGCAATTGTAAGCCAAATAAACCCTTTCTCCCAAAAGTTGCTTTTTGTCCAGGTATTTCATCACAGCAAGAGAAATGAAAATTAGTGCAGCCTCTTTCCCAGATGAGAAGATGCCACCCCAGCCACTGATGACTGTCATCTTTCCTTTGTAGACTACACAGTGTCTCTTGGACTACAGAGTCACTGTCAGCTTCCAGACCCAGAGGCTCCTCAGTCTATGCCTGTAGGTCACCTCATTTAATATGTCTGTTCACTTTCTAAACACACATTTGTTTCTCCTGCTTTTACATTTCAGCTATATGCTTTTCTTGCTTTTATATTACATTTATAGATGTTAAGAATCTGAGGGCTGGAGAGATAGTTTCATGAGTAAGAACACTTGCTGCATAAGAATGAGGATCTGAGATTAGATCCCAGCACCTATGTAAAAAAGCTGCACATACCTGTAAACCACAGAGCTATGGGGAGTAGAGATAAAAGGATCACTTGGGCTTTCAGGCCACCAGCCTACCTCCAGGTTCAGTGAGAGATCCTGTCACAAGATAGAAAGGCAGAGAGTGATAGAGAAAGACACTGGACATTCTGCTCTGTCCTCCGAATATACACTGGCATGCACACATATGTGCATGCACACACATGCACATACATCATACACACACATATACACACACTGTGGACTACTATCTTAACAGGATCCCAATTCCATAACTTTTCACATATTCCTTTTTCTCCAACAACTTCCAGCACTGGTCTCACTCTAAATATTTGAAAGTGTTCTGAAGAACTAGGTGTGTAGCTTGGTGGTAGGTTGCTTCCTAGCATGCATGAAACCCCAAGTTAATTCCCCAGAAAAAAAAAAAGAGAGAGAGAATGTTTTGAAATCACCTCTGTAATAAACTATCTAGATAAATGACGTATTTTGCTTTTGTATATATTGTGATTATCTCAATCTACCTCGCTTACAAGGTCTCAGTCTTGTTTCAAAGTTACCTTTATACCACCCCAGATCCTAGAAAATTGTCTAGCAGACAGTACAGGTGCTGAGTAAAAGCTGGCTTCAGTCAACCAAGTGAAATGGAACAAAGATCCTAAACAAATTTAAGAGGACTGCATTACAAACAGAGATACCCAACCTCTTAAAGCTATCATAATGCTTTCTATTGTTTGAATGGGAACTTGAATTGAAATGGAAATGGTGATGGCAGACTCAGGAAGTACTTCAGGGTGGCATATGCATATGGTGGAGGATTGGGGTGCAAAGAAGAAGAAAACCCCAGAATTAATTCCAAAGCTTCTCCCAGATAAGTAGGCACCTGAAAGTGCTAGGTGACACATAAGCCCTGAGGGGAGAGCACAGCTTAAGACGTGTTGAGTTGATGGACACTTTTCCATCCTTCACTTCTATGCCTCAGATTGACATAGGCATGTCATATTTACAACATACTTGCAAAAGATCTCTGATCACAGAATTTCTTATGGGATATAAAAAGTATAATATTTTGATAAAGATATTGTAAATAATCCACAGCAATTTAGGAAATGTAATAAATAAAAACATCTTGTGCAAAATTGTCATTCTCCTCCCAGAGTTTGCATAATTTCTCTTGATGAGGCATATAACTGTTGCAGCATTTGCTTAATTGATAATTTGTGCATAATTTTCTAAACTTTGGAACATAATTATCATCACTTGTGTCAGAGTTAACACTGAAATGGAACACATTGGTGAAATGTTGTAGACACCAACAAAGTTTTAAAGATAGCAAACAAGAAAGGAAAAAAATTTTTTTTGATTAACATAAGAACAGCAGGCTTCTGTCAAACTCCACACAATTTAGTGTATCTCAGGGCAAGAGAAATTTGGACATAATCAGAGCATTAATCTAAAGCAAAATTGAGCACAATTTTAAAGAGTGAAACCAAGGCCAGAAGACTTTTTAGCCTTAATTTCAGTTTTCTACTATATATTTGAATATGAACAAGCCATTTAAAATCTCCATGCCTGTTCTCCTCACCATAATTTCAAAAGGAATTGTCAGTGGAGATTCCCCCAGTTCCTCCAGTCTCTTATTCAAGCATCTGGTCTGCATGGCAATGTCTTGGTTTTTTAAATTTCTCATTCATGAACAGCCACCCTGCTTATCCCATAGGTCTGTTGAGATTATTAGATTAGGAGTTTTGAGAAGGTAAAAATGCTTTGCAAATGTAAAGTATAATAATATAGAATTTTTTCCCTTTTTCTTTTTTTATGTGTTTGTCTGATATGTATGCATGTGTATATGTGTATGAACATGTGTGAACATGTGCGTGTGGAGGCCTGAGGTTGATGTAGGGAATATTTTTTAATTGCCCTTCCACTTTATTTTATTTTACTTTAGACAAGGTTTCACTATGCAATCCTAGTTGGTCTGGAGCTCACTATATAGTCCAGGCTGGCCTTGAACTCACAGAGATCCACCTCCCTCTGCCTCTCCAGTGCTAGGATTAAAGACATGCGTCACCACTCCCAGCTCCATCTTATTCTTTTGAGGCAGAGTCTCCCAGTCCTTAAACCTAGGCCTGGCTCATGCAGACAGCTAGTCTTGCCATCTCCACCTTCCTAATGAAGCTGAAATTAGCACTTTCGCCACAGAGCCATCTCCCCAGTCCATAATATAGAAATTTTAAATCATGCTATTAGGTTGTTTTGAAATTGAACATGATTCTCTAGCTACTAACAAAAACTTTCACAAATGGTGAAACAGAGGCATAAAGTAGACATAATAAGTGAATCTTTTCCAGAGATGTGCTACCAAAATGTCAAAGAGAAACAATGTTGTGTCATAGAGTTGCTGTTGTTGCATACCGTTATCAAGCTAAACTTAAAGACATAAACAACAGTCATTTTTAATATCTTGCATTGTTTCTGTTAGCCAGGAAGGGGTTCAGCTTGGGGGTTTCAGTTCAAGGATTCTCACTGGTGCTGGAAAGGTAGGAAGCAAAGGACCCATCCAGCTTTGTCTCTTCCCATAGGCTCAGCATCCTTACTTGAAGTTTCTTCATGTGAGCTGCTTTTGGCTCCATCATAGCCTGGAAGCCTCAGGACAGTCAGTCGTTCTGCTTACATAGCTGCTGGTGGCCTCAAGAGACACTATTCCAGCAAAACAAAGCAGCATCACCTTTCATGACCATGCCATGGGAGTCCCACAGTGTCACCACTGTTATATTCTGGCTGGTCAAAATAGTCATAAAAGCTCACAGTCCAGGGAATGAGACCTAGACCTTACCTCTTGATGAGAAACATGTCAAAATCATGTTCTAGCCAGGCATGGCAGGGTGCACCTGTAATCCCATCACTTGAGAGGTATAGGCAAGAGAATCAGAAGTTCAAGATCAATCTCATCCAATATATAGTTTGAGGTCAGCCTGGGCTACATGAGAGCCTGTCTCAAAAATTGAAAGAGAAATAATATTACAAGAATCATTGGATGTAGATACTGGGCAGCCTTCATTGGAAAATATAATTGCTGTGATATGTTATAAGTTCTTTGAGCTGCATGTTTAGCAACTAGCATAAATCTGCTTATCAAATTAAGTTAAGCTTTAAATAGTTTTCAGTCATATTTTCTTATAGAAAATATTATCGAGGGACAGCAAAATGGTTCAGTCAGCAAAAGCTCTCTGCTACCAAGCATGACAACCTGAATTTGGTCCCCAGAACCCAGAGTGGAAGGAGAGAACAGACTCCCACAAGTTATCCTCTGACTCCCATGTGTGCTGTGGCATGCATGTGCCTGCACTCAAAAAATAGACATACACACAATAATAATAAATTAAATTAAATTAAAATTTTAGAAAAAGAAATGATTATCGAATCATTAAACACAGCGATTTGATTACAGTACTAGGATAAAGATCTAATTTCATGCATGTTATTTTCTCCTCCCAGTTTCTCCAACTTCTATAGCGGAAGATAATTTTTTATGTCTACAAATGAAAATAAAGAAATAATGATATAAACATGTTATCATTACAAATGTAAGAAATCATTGAAATATTTTGCTTGTTTTGGACTGTCTTTGTAATCTGCTGTGTATTTTATACTTAGAGCATATTTCAAATTAGATGCTAAATTTTAACTGGCAATACTTGATCTGTATTTAGTTTTCATAAAACTACATTTAATAAAGTAGAAGGGGAGTTGAAGAGAGGGCTCAGTAGTTAAGAGTGCTGCTGTTCTTGCAGAGAACTGGAGTTCAGTTCCCAGTACTCACAAGGGGAAGTTCACAACTGCTTATAACTCCAGCTTCAACACCTTCTTCTGGCCTCCAAGAGTATCTGCACACATATGACATACACACATACACATGAATAAAAATAAATCGTTTTTAAAACAGAAAAAGAAAAAGTAGAGTAATTTATCTGGGCATGATCAAAGCCAGCCTGAGCTATAAGAGGTGCAGTCACTAAATTAATTAATTAATGGAGGAAGGAAGGAAAGGAGGGAGGGAGGGAGGAAGGGAGGAAGGGAGGAAGGAAGCCTCACATGCTCATGTCCAGGTTCTTACATTTTTTAATGAGATATTCTCTTTTAATTATTATTATTATTATTTTATGTATATGAGTACATTGTCTGCATGTATGTGAGTGCACTGTGTCATGCAATGCCATGGAGGTCAGAATAAGGCATCAGATTCCCCTGGAACTGGACAGTTCATAGCCACCATATGGGTGCTTGGAATCAAACCCAGGTCTTCTTCAAGAGCAGTCAGTGCTCTTAACTGCTAAGCCACCTCTCTAGCCCTGAATATCTTTATTTTTAATTTTCTTTTTAAGACAGGATATCATGTATCCCAGGGTGGCCTTCAGCTTCTTAGGTAGCTAAGGCTGACCTTGAATGCCTTTGTTTCCTGATTCAGCCTCCCAAGTGCTGGAATTATAAGCATGCACCACCACACCCAGATTGCTTCCATTATCTTGTACTTCTGTATTTATGTTAGATTTGTTTCCTTACAAAAACTTCTTGTGGAAATTTTCAAACATACAAAACTAGGAAGAATAGTATACAGAATCTCCATGTACCATCACCTGAGTCAAACAATTAATAAATCATCATCCATCTCATATCTACCTCACCTCATGAATTATTGTGAACCAAATGCCTGAAATAGCTGGGCATGGTGGCACACGCCTTTAATCCCAGCACTCAGGAGGCAGAGGCAGATGAATCTCTGTGAGTTCAATGCCAGCCTGGTCTACATAGTGAGTTCCAGGACAGCTCAGGCTACAGGGAGACCCTGTCTCAAAAAAAGACGAAAAAAAAAAAAAAAGAAACAAAACCCAAATGCCTGAAATATTAGCTTATCTGTAAATATTTCAGTATGTTCTTTAAAAGAGAAGTGCACTTTAAAAGATAAGAACACTTTAAAGGATAAGGACACTTTAATAATTCTATATTTTATTTCTTTCTCCTCCACAAAACTAGGGATTCAGCCCAGGGCCTGGCACATGCTCTGTTCCTGAACTCCACTTTAGCCCTGTTTTGTTTCTTTTCTCAAAAGATAAGAAAAGAGGGGCTGGAGAGATGGCTCAGCGGTTAAGAGCACTGACTGCTCTTGCAGAGGACTCAGGTTCGATTCCCAGCACCCACATTGTGGCTATGAACCGTCCTTAATTCCAATTCCAGGGGAATCTCTGCAGTATTGCACGACACGAGTGCACTCACATACATGCAGGCAATACACTCACACATAAAATAAAAATAATAAATAAAACATTTTTTAAAAAGATAAGAAAAGAAAGCATTAGAGCTACCTTTCCTGGCTCCTTGTCTTCTTTTTTTTTTTTTTTTTTTTTTTTTTTTTTCTTTTTTCTTTTTTTGATTTGTTTGGTTGGTTTTTTAGTTGTTCCTTTTTGAAACAGAGTCTCCTTATATCCCTGACTGGCCTTGAACTTGCTATGTAGACCAGACTGGCCTCGAACTCATAGAGATTCATCACAAGATCTGTCTTAATAAATGACTTAATTCATTATCATGGTAAAATGTGTGTAATAAAAATTTACTGCTACCATTTTTCAATGTACAATTCAGCGATATTAATACATTCACACTGTTGTATAACCATCCCTGCTATCTATTTCCAGAACTTTTTTATCATCCCAAACTGCAATTCTGTCCCCACTGAATAATAACATCTCTCTCCTACACAAATGCCTAGTAACCTCTAGTCTACTTTCTGTCTCTATGAGTTTGCCTATTCTTGGTACCTCAGACAAATGAAATCACATGATATTTGTCTTTTTGTGTCTCACTTTTTCACTTACCATAATGTTTTCAAGGTTTCTCCATATTGTAGCATACATTAGGATTTCATTTTTAAGGATGAAGAAAATTCCTTTGTTAAGTTAATAGACATTATATGTAAGGCATACCCTCCTTCACCCAGCAGCAATCAGTCTCCAATAGTTCTCAATCTAGTGCTGGCCCGCCACCTATTTCTTTCCTCCTCTTTGGGTCCTTGTTTAATTGAGTTGGCACAGGTCCTGTGTTCAATGCCACTATTGCCACAAGTTCACATGTGCAAGCTTCCAGGGGCCTGAAAGCCTCTGCTTCTCTGTGTTCATGAACCAGCCCTGACTCTTACAATCATTCCACTCCCTTTTCTGCAATGGTCTCTGAGCTGTGGGTGGATGAGGTTCCATATAGGAGAGTCCTATCCTACACTCTGCAGTCTCTTATTCTTTAAAACTTGGCCAGTTGTGGCCTTCTGTATGCATGGTACTCTGTTTTATAAGAAAGATTTACTGGTGAGAGTTGAGGGATCCATTAGTTTTTGCTTTACTCCTTGTTCTGCTATGTTCCGTGAGCCTTAGTTGTAGAGGTTCAACTGTAGATGTGTCACCTAGGACTGGGCATCTCTCAGACGCATGTTCTCTGTGTCTGACCAGATATGCAATTCTGCAGTAGCCGCCATCTCTTGCAAAAAGAAGTTTCTTTGATGAGTGGTGTATGGTATGTTTGTCTGTAAATATAAGGATAGATATTTAGCATATAGAAAGAAACCTCATTTATCTAGAGATATGAAAGAGATAGGGTTTTCTCTAGGATCTATGTCCTCTCCTGCCATGTATATTTGGCTGAGTTTCAGTGCCACCTATGAGTTCACTCCCACTGAGGGGGCTTTAAGTCCAATTAGATAGCTATTGATTTTTCCACAGACAACAGTGCCACTACTGTGCCAGTAGAGGTAGTTTGCCATGCTGGTTAGTTGGTCGGTCATATGGCTATTAGGCATTAGGGCTGGATTGGACCATTGACTGTTTTTCTCCCTTGGCAGTTTGCATATCATAATCTAGTGTCATGATACCCAAATTTTGGTTAGAAGGCTTCCAGGTCAGTTCCTGCTCTATTGCTTCAAGTCCTGTATCCAAAGTATATCCAGTCATCAGCAGTAGGGGCTTAACTATTAGCTCTGGGAGCTAACCAAGAGGTTTGGCATTAGCCTGTGTTATTTTGGGAGTCTCCTGGACCACCCTCACCAACCGCTCAAAGGGAGGTCTCTTCTGTCTGGCACTGCTTTCCTGCCAAGCAGCTCCCAGGTATACATATGCATTAGTATTCAGACACTGTATATGCATTTCTCATGGGGTGTCAAGGGCATCACATTTCCCTCTAGTTTTCCTAGTCCCCTGAGATTCATCTTTACTCTTTTTTCTCCCATCTGCCTTTCTCCTCCCTCCCTAACCCCAGCAACCCCATTATCCCCACCCTCCTCCCAATAACACCCACCTCCCACCATCCTCCCTTTCCTGATTTTCCTCCCTGCCCTCACCATGGCCCCTTGTATGTCCCTCCATCTTCTCCTCCCTGCCAAATACTCCCATTCCCCCCGCCCAGTAACATCTGTTCCCAACTATCCCCCTTTCTGGGTCTTTCTTTTCCTTTACCTCCATGTATCCTTTCCATTTTCCTGGCTCCTGGTGTTACATAAGAATTTATATACTCACATATAAGGGACTGGTACTACAATCCTCAAATGAGGAAGAACATACATTGCTTGCTTTTCTACATATGCATTACCTCAGTATAACATTCTCTAGCTCCATCCATTTACCTGCAAATTTCATAATTTCATCTTTTCTTACTGCTGAGAACTCCATTGTGTAGATGTACATTTTCATTATCCATATGTCAGCTGAGGGACATTTAGGTTGTTTCCATTTCTTAGCTATTGTGAAGAAGGCAGCAAAAAATGTGGATGTGCAGGTATCTGTACAGTATGATGAGTCCTTTGGGTATATGGCAAGGAGTGGTATCACTGGATCATACAGTAGGCTCATTTTTAGTTTTTTGAGGGTTTTCTACACTGGTTTTCATAGTGGTTCCCTCCAGCAGTGAGTGAGTGTTCCTTTTTCTCCACATTCATTCTCTTTCATTCTCTTGATTTTTGCCAATCTGACTGGGGTAAGATAGAATCTTAAAGTGATTTTTATTTGCATTTCTCTAATTTTACTAAGGATGTTGACCATTTTTAAGGTGCTTCTTAGCCATTTTTATTTCTTCATTTGAGAATTCTCTGTTTAGGGCTAGTGCCCATCTTTTTATTGGGATGTCTATCTTCTTATTTCTTTGTTTTTTGAGTTCTTTGTATATTCTCGATATTAATCCTCTGTCAGATGTGTAGCTGGTGAAGATTTTCTCCCACTCAGTGGGTTTCCTCTTCCTTTCCTTGGTTGTTTCTTTTGCTCTACAGAAGCTTTGTAATTTAATTTGGTACCAATTATTGATTATTGACCTTAGTGCCTGAGCAGCTGGTGTCTGATTTAGAAAGTCCTTTCCTACACCTATATCTTGGAGGGTGCTGCCTATGTTGTCATCTAGCAGTTTCCAAGTTTCAGATTTTATACTGAGGTCTTTGACCCATTTGGAGCTGACTTTTGTGCAGGGTGAAAGATAAGGGTCTAGTTTCATCCTTCTGCAGGTGGAGATCCAGTTTTGCCAGTACCATTTGTTGAAGATGCTGTCTTTCCTTCATTATGTGTTATTAGCACCTTTGTTGATTATCAGGTGGCTGAAATTGCATGTGCTCATGTTTGGGTCTTCTATTGTGTTCCACTGATCTACATGTCTATTTTTGTACCATGTGGTTTTCATGACTATAGTTCTGTAATATAATCTGAGATCTGGTATGGTGATCCCCCTAGCATTGTTCTTTTTGCCCAAGATTACTTTCCCTGTCTGGGGTCTTTTGTGGTTCCATATGAATTTTAGGATGATTCTCTCAAGCTCTGTGAAGACTGTCCTGGGTATCTGGTTGTGATTTCATTGAATCTATAAATTGCTTTTGGTCAGATGGTCATTTTCAAAATATTGATTCTACAAATCCATGAGCATGGTAGGTCTTTCCATCTCCTACTGTCTTCCTCTATCTCTTTCTTCAGAGATTTGAAATTTTCATTATAGAGATCTTTAATGTCTTTGATTAGGTTTATTCATAAATATTTTTTGAAGCTACTGTGAATAGGAGGGTTTCCTCAAGTGCTTTTTCTGATTGCTTGTTATTGGTATGTAGAAAGGCTACTGATTTTTGTAAGTTGATTTTTGTAACCTGCCGTTTTACTGAAAGTATTAATTCTAACAGTTTTCTAGTGGAATTTTGGGGATTGCTTATGTATAACATCATATCATCTGCAAATAGGGATAATTTGACCTCTCCTTTTTCAATTAGTAGTCCTTTAGTTTCCCTCTCTTTTCTTATTGCTCTAGCAAGAGTTTCAAGCACTATATTGAAATGGAGTGGAGATAGTGGACAGCCCTGTAGGGTTCCTGGTTTTAATGAGAATGCTTACAGTTTTTCTCCATGTAAGATGATGTTAGCTATGGGTTTGTTGTATATAGCTTTAATTATGTTAAGGTATGTTCCCTGGAGACCAACTCCTTCTATGACTTTTAACATGAATGCATGGTGGATTTTTTTCAAAGACCTTTTCTGCATCTATTGAGAGGACCATGTGATTTTTGTCTTTCAGTATATTTATAAGTTTTACTACATTTATTGACTTACATATACATATTGCATCTCTGGAATAAAGCCTACTTGATCATGGTGGATGGTCTTTTTGATGTGTATCTGTAAGCAGTTTGCGAGTATTTTGTGGAGCATCTTTGCATCTATGTTCATTAAGGATATGACTCTATAGTTTTCCTTTTTTGTTGTAACTTTACTTGGTTTTGGTATTAGAGTGATGCTGGCTTCATAGAAGGAGTTTGGGAGTTCCCCCTCCATTTCTATCTTTTTGAATATTTTAAGTGGTATTGGTTGTAGATCTTCTTTGAATGTCTGGTAGAATTCTGCTATGAATCCATCTGGGCCTGGACTTTTTAGAGGTTTTGTATTACTGTATTTCCTTATTTGTTATGGGTCTGTTTATATTGTTGACCTCTTTAACTTTGGTGGCGTCCGTGATTTTAGAAATTCATTAATTTCTTTTAGATTTTCAAATTTAATGAGGTATAGATTTTTAAACTATTTCCTTACAATATTTTTGATTTTTTTTGGTGTCTATCTACTTTATCTGTCCATCTTGTTTAACCTTTCAAAGAACAGGCTCTTAGATTCATTGATTTTGTTTGTTTCCTTTGTTTCTATTTCATTAATTTCTGCTCTGATTTTTGTTGTTTCTTCTCATCTACTAGATTTGGAGTTGGTTTGCTCTTGCCTTTCCAGAGTCTAGAGTTGTACTGTCATGTCATTTACATGTGCTTTTTCTGATTTTTTTAATATAGGCACTAAGAGCTATAACCTTCCCTTTTAGGACTGCTCTTAAAGTGTCCCAGAGATTTTGTTGCATTGTGTTCTCATTTTCATTTTGTTCCAGGAATACTTTTATTTCTTCCTTAATTTCTTCTTTGACTCATTCATCATTCAGGAGTGTGTTGTTTAGTCTCAATGAGTTCATGTAGTTACTAGAGCTTCTTTTGTTGTTGATTATGATCTTTGTTGCATTCAACCATGATAGATAGCTTTTCATCATTTGACCATGATAGATAGCTTTTCTGGATGGAATTATTTCAATTATTTTGTCTTTGTTGAGATTTATTTTGTCTTCCAGAATGGTGGTCAATTTTAGAATAACTTGCATGGCCTGCTGAGTAGAAAGTGTATTCTTTGGTGGTTGGGTTGAATATTCTGTAGATGCCTGTTAGGTCCACTTCATGTAAGATGGCATTTAACACAGATACCTCTCTGTTTATTCTTTGTCCAGTTGACCTGTCTATTGAAGATAGTGGAGTATTAAAGTCACCTACAATTACTGAGTTGGGGGTTAATCTTTGTTTATTGTTTTTATGAAATTGGGTCCTCCAGAGTTTGGTGCATATATGTACATGATTTTAATATATTCTTGGTCAATTGTTCCTTTGACTAGAATGAAGTAACCCTCCTTATCTCTTTTGATGAGTTTTAATTTGAAGTCTATTTTGTCAGACATTAGAATTGCAACACCTGCTTGCTTCTTAGGGCCATTTGCTTGGAATATTTTTATCCATCCTTTCACCTTAAGATAGTGTCTATCCTTGAAGGTGAGATGAGTTTCTTGAAGACAATAAAAAGATGGGTTTTCTTTCTTGATCCATTCCACGAGCCTGTGTCTTTTGACAGAGGTGTTGAGGCCATTGATATTTAGTGTAATTATTGAAAAATGTGTATTGGATACTGTCATTTTAACTTCTTTGTGTTTGTGGCCTTATTTTGTGTTTCCATTGCTTTCTTTCTTTAGCCTCTTGGGTATACGCATCCTTTCTTTGGTCCTTTGTATTACTACAAGTATTCTCTGTAGGGTTTGGTGGACATGAATTATTTCAGCCTATTTGTGTCATGAAAAATTTTCCATTCCCCTTCAACCATGATAGATAGCTTTTCTGGATAGAATATTTGAGGTTGGCATCCGTGGTTGTTTAGAACTGGGACTTTGGTCCAGGCTTTTCTGGCTTTCATAGTTTGCATTGAAAAGTCAGTTGTAATTCTGATGGGTTTTCCTTTATATGTAACTTGTTGTTTTTCTTAGCAGCTTTCAATACCCTCTCTTTGTTCTGGACATTTTTACTATGATGTGCCATGGGGGCTTTCTGTTCTGATCATGTCTAATTGGTGTTCTATGTGCTTCTTGAATCCCTATAGGTACATCTTTCCTTACTTTAGGGAAGTTTTCTTCTATAATCCTATTGAAGATCTGCTCAGTGCCATTGGCCTGAGAGTTTTCTCCTTCCTATATGCCTGTAATTTGTAGATTTGGTCAACTTAAGTTGTCCCACATTTCTCAAGTACTCCATTTGTGTGTGTGTGTGTGTGTGTGTGTGTGTGTGTGTGTGTGTAAGTTTACATAGTCTTTGCTTAAGGAGTCCAGATCTTTGACTTTATCATCCAGTCTTGATATTCTGTTTTCCATTTCATTCATTCTGCTTTTAAGACTTTCCCCTATGGTTTCTAATTGGTTTATTAAGTTTTTCAATCCCATGTTCATTTCTGTTTGGGTTTTCTTCACTATTTTTATCTCTTTTATGAATGCACTTTTCTTTTTTTAATATTTATTATTTTTATTTTATGTGTATGAGTATATTGCCTGCAGGTAGGTAAATGCACCCATGTCATGCAATGCCCATGGAGGACAGAAGAGGCCATCAGATCCCCTGGAACTGGAGTTACAGACAGTTGTTAACTGCCATATGGGTGCTGGGATTCAAACCCGGGTCTTCTGCAAGAACAACCAGTGTTCTTAACTGCTGAGCCATCTCTCCAGCCCCTGAATTCACTTTTCAAATTATGAATTGTTTTGGATACTTCATTAAATCATATATTTGCATATTCTTAGGCTTTCATCATAAGTTTATACCTTTCCTCTTTGAGTTCTTTGAGTTGCTTGTCTGTGTTTTCTTGAAGTTCTTTGATCATGTTTATGATTGTTCTTTTAAATTCTATGTCCTGGGTTTCCTCAGGGTGGTTTTCATTGCAGTGCACTTCTGTAGGACTAGTGGGTTTTGTTGTGGACATATTCTCTTGTTTTTTTCATATTGTTTTTGGTTTTGCATTGCTGTTTGGGCATATGGATATTCTTTGTTGGGTATGTGTCCAAGAGGAACTTCTACTCTGCTTCTGTTTAATTTTGGTTCTGTTAATATTGTTTATGTAACTTAGTTACTTTTTGTTCAGATATGGAAGATAAACTGGTGGATGTTTCAAGTTCTTGCAGGGTAGTAGACTGGTCTGGGTGGATTGCGGTTCAGGGTACTAGGTAGGTTGGTCAGATCAGGAACCAATGGAGTCTATGCTAGGGAAGCTAGTCCAGGGATCTGAGGCGAAGGAATTCGAGTGCGCCTGGGAGCAAGGCTGGCAGGGGATAGGGTGGGTGTGGGCAAGAGGAATGGAGTAGAGATGCAGTGGGCAGGATGTAACTTACCAGAGTCCTGGCTGAGCAGGTCTGTCTGCCTGATCCAGAGGATGGGAAGTTGGCAGTCGGGGGACCACCTGGGGAGGGATTTAGGGATCTACATTAGGTTGTTTAGCTACTCCAGGTTAGGAAGATAGTCCAGGGATCTCAGGTGAAGGCACTGGAGTCACCTGAATCCAAGGCTGGCAGGGGACCTCATAAAAGTTTTATAGCTACTGTGAATGGATGTCCCTTCCTTCTTTCTTTCCTACTATCCTTCCTTTAACACAAATTTCCCTCAATTAATACAGTCTACTTCAGCATCATTTATTGTAATTCACTGACAGAAATATCTTAATCCACAAAAGCAGAAATTTTGGGCAAGGACTTTAGTAGATATGCAGCAGGAAAAAAAAAAAAATTCTTTCATCCTGCAGACTCATTGACACTCTTAAGGCAAACTACTTGCTAATGCTTATAATGAAATCAGGCCCAGGTAGAAAAAAGTTCAAAATTTGTTTTCTTTGCTCAGTCATAAATGGGATGTCTATATCACACCCTCCCTCGCTCGAAGCTCAGGGACCACTGAAGAGGGTTAAGAAAAGTTGTAAGAGCCAGAGACTGGGGAGAACCACAGTGAAACAGTGTCTTTTGGACATGACAAGAGAAATGCACCTCTGACTGCCTACACCAGACTTACACAAGATCAATCTGGTAAACATTCATTCAGCATGGAGGGGGAGGGGTACATGAGCCCTCACCTCTGACTAAGGAGTTATTGGCAGTTGATGGCTGCTAGGGGAAGGAGAGGGAAATTTCTTTAAGGATGTGAGCTCTGGTAGGTCACCCATGCTCCAGTGGATGGCCCCACACCCATGTACATATGACAGTACTAATTAGACTCAGTGGCTTACAAAAACAGAAAAAGAGGACATAAAGTTAGGAGGAAGGCAAACCTGAGAGGAGTTAAGGGTAGGAGTGGGGTTGAATCAGATCAAAATACATTATATGCATGTATGAAATTCTAGAAGTGTTAACAAACTATTGCATTAAATTTGTTCTTGATTAATTAAAAATGTTGTTTTGGAAATTGGAATAAAATGCTGATATGCTTTTACTTTTTTCTATGTAAACTTTATAATCTCAAAATAATTTATACCATTCACAATATGGATTTGCTATGAACTGAATGTTTGTGCTCCACGAAAATTCACATGGAGAAATCCTAACCCTCTGAGGGTTGGAAAAATGGCTCAATAGTTAAGAGCATATATTGCTCTTCTGGAGGACTCGAGTTCAGTTTCCAGCACCCATGTTGTGCAACTCACAACTGCCTGTAACTCCAGCTCCAGAGAGTCTAATGTCTCTGGGCTCCACAGGCATCTATATTCACATGTACATATGCACACACAGATGCACACATACACATAATAAAAAGAATAAAAATAACTTTATTTTGTTATTTAACATCTGGGACTTTTTTAGAAAAAGCATTTCATTACAGCTTTAACATACTCAATAACAATTTCCAGAGCAAAGATACATCTCTTTCAAAAGTGGCTATAAACACAGGAATGAAGAAACAAATTAGGACAATATGTAATATTGAACTCTGTATAAATCCTATAAAATCGAATGAGGTTTTAACCTTTAAAAAAGATCTGCATTTCATTTTAAAATATACTGTTTCTTACAGAAAGACTCATTGTTAAAAATAATTTTTTATGGTTTATGGCTGCACCAGCTCTCCAGCGTGGTGGCACATGCCTTTAATTTCAGCACCTGGGAGGCAGAGGCAGGCGGATCTCTGTGAGTTCAAGGCCAGCCTGGTCTACATAGTGAGTTCCAGGATGGCTGGGGCTACAGGGACCCTGTCTCAAAAAGACCAAAAAAAAATTATTTTTAAAAAAGAAAAGAAATCCTAACCTGCCAGGTAACATAGGAGCATAGGAGGTAGTCATTGGTGGGTGTTCAGATAATGAGATCAGACCTCATGAATGAGATTAGTGACCTCTTACCACTTTTACTATGTGAAAGATGGCCAGCTATGAACCAAAAAGTGGGTCCTCACCAGACAATCACTTCTGCTGGCACCTTGATCTTGAACTTGTTAGCCACCAGTACTATGAGAAATAAATGTCCATTTTGTATAAGCCTTTCAGTTTATAGTACTCTGTTATAGCAGCCCAGACAGACAAAGGTAAGAATTTTATGTTAAGCTATTTATAACACAATCATAAATTTCCACAAAACAAGATACAGTTCTGTGTCTAGTGGCATTTATATTGCAAATCAATTTAATGAATTGGATTTGAAAATACAAGTCTTCCTCATGTTTTGTATATAGTATATCAGGCAGTACTTTGCACTTGGTAGATATCCAGAAATGTGTAATCAGTTCATGGGGGAAAAAGGAAATTTTATTTCCCTTGTGTGGCTGGGGATGGATGCACACATGCTCAGTAAGCACTCTACCACTGAACTGCATCCCCAGTCTCAAGAAGGTAATTTTCACAAGGAAAAATGGTTTTTTAAAGTGGACTACTTTCCTTTTTTTTTTAAATCTACAATTTGCTCAAGATATTCTTATTTGTCCACCTGGTTCTTACAGAAATATGAGTAAGACAAACAGTGTTTTAAATATTCCTTTCTTCCACAACTCAAATGACTTTGGTTTAAAAAGAAAAAAAAGAAAGAAAGAAAAGGACTGGAGAGATGACTCAGCAGTTAAGAGCACTGGCTGCTCTTGCAGAAGACCTGGGGTTGATTCCCAGCAGCTAAATGGCAGCTAAGGACCGTCTGTAACTCCAGTTCCAGGGAATCCAATACCTTCTTCTGACCTCCTCGGGCATTGCACGACACAGGTGCACTTACAAGCAGGCAATACACTCATACACATAAAATAGAAATAATAAAATATTTTTTTAAAAAGGAAAGATTTAGAAATGGGAAAAAGTTGAAATGTATATTTTCTTTACTCTAGGAGCTGGAAAGCGACAACATTAAAGAACATTTACATTTACCTTTTACGTCTTTGTCCAAAATGTATAATCAACAGGGCTGGTGATATAACTCAGTGTCAGAGAGCTTGCATAGCATGCACAGTACCACAAAACAAGCAAGCAACAACAATATCCCAGCAAAGTGTATAATCATTCAATTTACAATGATTTAGAGTAATAGAGTACACACACTGTTTTATCTATAATGAGCCTATGCAGCCCATGAGAAAGATAATAAATACCTCCACTGCTGAGTCACAGTAAGACCTCAAGCAAATCCTAAAACACCTTAACATTGATTTTTTTTATTACACTGATATTTGTTTGTGTGTGTTGTGTGTGTGTGTGTGTATGTGTGTACAAAAGTAAGGCATGGGGATGGGAGAGCTTACCGTGGTATACATATGGAGACCAGAGGACAACTTGTGGGAATAAGCTCTCTCCCTTTACCATGTGAGTCTCACGGATCGTACTCAGGTTGTCAGACTTGGCCTCAAGCATCTTTACCCACTGAGCCATCTCACCAGCACAGCATTGATTTTTTTTTTCATTTATAAATTGGGCACATCCTTTGAGCCTCGTTCAGTTATAGTTAAAGTCAGTGTAATACTTTATGGTAAAGTCAGCTATGGAATACTGACAGAGAAGATGAAGTTTTCAGGATTGACAAATTATGTCTTTATAGTTTACATGACAATAAATATACACATGCTATGCTCTACTCTGGTGGAACCTGGCCACCAATGTAATGTCCCAAGCAAAGTGCTGATGTCCAGAGACTGATGGATTTATTCTTTTCATATCTTGCCATATTTTTCTATCAAAGTAATGCATGAATGCAGTTTGGGCTGTCAGCTAGATAATCTTGTTATTTAAAAAAAAAATAACAAAAACACTTTCAGGGGTTGGGGAAATGGATGAGTGGGTAAAATCCTTAAGTGCAAGCATGAGGACCTGAGTTTAGATGCCCAGCACCCACATAAAAACTGGACATAGTGACACATGGCTGCAACCCTGGGTGGAGATACGTGCATTCCTTGAGCCTCCTGGCAAACTGGTCCAGCTCCAGATTCAATGAAAAGAACTTGTCTCAAAAACTAAGATGGAGAGCTGGGTGTGGTGGCATACACCTTTAATCCTAGCACTCTGGAAGCAGAGGCATGCAGATCTCTGTGAGTTCCAGGCCTCCTGGGGCTACAGGGAGATCCTGTCTCAAAAACAGACCAAGAAAAAAAAAAAGATGGAGAGCAGTGTTGTGTTCTTCTGGCCTCCACATGCACATATTACAGCACACACACACACAGAGAGATAGGCTTTGATGTACCCAAAGTTGGCCTTGAACTTGCTATGTAGCAGAAGATGACCTTGAATTCCTGCTTCTACCTCCCAGGTTCTAAGATTTTTAAGTATGAGCCACCACTCCCAGCTTCACACTTTCCATGCTTAGTTTGGCACTTACCTCTGTGCCAATGCAAACACAAGCTACATCTATAATTTAAAAGTTTCTAGTAGCCAGGCATGGTGATGCACGCCTTTAATCCCAGCGCTCAGGAAGCAGAGGCAGGCAGATTTCTGCAAGTTCAAGGCCAACCTGCTCTACATAGTGAGTTCCAGGCCAGCTGGGGCTACAGGGAGACCCTGTCTCAAAAAGACAAAAAAAAAGTTTCTAATAGCCAATACAAATGTAAAAATATTAACTTTAACAATACATATGCATATGGCATGTGACATAGCCAATAAAAATGTAAAAATACAGCCACTTGTAAAAGAGATGTACTCTTGCTCTGGAATGTGTTACTGAATATGTTAAAGCTGTAATGAAATGCTTCTTCTAATCATGTAGTTATTTAAAAAAAATTTTAAATGTAAAAATATTAACTTTAACGGTACATATGCATATGGCACGTGACGTGTATATATGCCTGTTTGCATGTGTGTGAGGGCACTTGTGTGTATGCAGGTGTACATGCACACACATCTGTGTGGAGGTCTGAGGCTGACATCAGGTGTCTTCCTCAATTGTTCTCCACCCTATCTATATACTGAATCAGAATCTCTCAGCAAACTCAGAGCTCACTGTTTCAGCTAGACAGCTTGCTCTGTCTCTACCCCCTGAGTGCTGGGATTACAGGCAGACCACCATATCCACCCAGCTTTGACATGCATTCTGGGGATCTGAATACCAGTCCTCATGCTTGGACGGCAAATATTTTACCCACTGAGTCACTTCCCTGAGCCAGCAATATATTTTATACCACTCAATTCCGTATATCATATGTGGTATTTTAAGTACCCTTATCTTTTAAAGACCACACTGAAGCATTTACAGATGAAATAATATTCCAGCTGTTTAGGCCAGCTGTGTTGGTCCACACCTTTAATCCCAGCATTGAAGAGGCAGAGACAGGCAGATCTCTGTGAGTTTGAGGCTAGCCTGGTCTACAAAGCAATTTCCAGGCCAGGCAGGGCTACATAGTGAAACCCTGTCTCAAAAAAAAAGAACAAAGAAAAAGTTTCAGGCATTTGCTTCAAAATAATACAGGAGGAGTTAAAGGGATGAAATAGAAATGAAATGAGAGAATTGATAATGTGATAATTTCTGGAAAGCAAATATAAAACATTTGCTTAAATCTTGTTGTAGAGGCTGGAAAGATGGCTCAGTGGTTAAGAGCACTAGCTACTCTTGCAAAGGACCGAGGTATGATTCCCAGCACCCACATCAGGCAGATAACAACTGTCTGAAACTCTATTCCAGGGAATTCATCGCCCTCTTCTGGCTTTCGTGAGCATTGTACAATATGGGTGCACTTACATAACATGCTGATAAAACACTCATATACATAAAATAAAAATTAAAATATTTAAATCTCGTTGCAAGGTTTTCCAAAGAAAACGATAACAACCAAAACAAGAAGGCAAGCAAACAACAACTACAACAACAGCAAACCACCCAAAATCCAGCAGTTACAAAGGAAAAAATGTGCAGACTAAACTACATAGCTTTTCTGTATCTGTGTGTATTGCTGGGGGTTGAATCAGGCCCAGTCCCAAACAACATAATCATTTTTAATTTACAATGGCAAAAAATTCTAAAGCAAAAAATTGGGGCCAGCGAGGTAGCTCAGTGAGATGGGTAAAGGGGCTTGCCACTAAACCTGACACCCTGAGATTGAACCCTGGGACGTGCATGTAGTAGAGAAATCTGACTCCCATAACTGGTCCTTTGACCGCCTCACATATGCTGTGGCTTGTGTTCATGTACACACACACACACACACACACACACACACACACACACATTTTTAAAATGTGAAACTAAAGATCGAAAAACAAATAGTAGATTAGGAGAAAATATTTAATGTACACAAAAAATAAAAGAATATAATTAATAGCCTCTGTAAATTGTCAGTAAAAGATTATAAACATCAGGGAGCTACTAATGTTAGAGTATCAATAAGCCCCATAAATTGAACTAGTCTAGGCTATAAAAAAAAGTCTATCTAGTCTATCTGTTGGAGGACCTACTTTTCCAGTCTCACTGGTCAATTACCTGGTGATGGAACTACTCCAAGGAAGGCAGGTTCACCTTAAGCTATGCTAAATAGATGGGCAGAATGCTTGGTGTGTTAATAAGGTAGTAAATATTTCCTGTCTGGAACTAGCTCAGATCCCTGCAGAGCCTTCCAGACCAGCCACAGCCATGTAGGTCTCTTGACTGCTTCAGGAAAGCGTAATTTCTCCTTTTCTTCTTCATGCCTTTCTTTCTAAACATGCTTTCTTTAAGGCTTTAGGCTGCCCCTAGCATCTTGTGTTTCTTCACTTTTTCTCTAAAGCTTCCTTCTCCCAGCCAGGGGGCTGCCAGTAAGTCATGTGTCTGACCTTCCATGCAGGCTCTAAACCTGCATGGCTCCATGGCTTTCTTCCGTTCTCCCCACCATTCACCTCCTCAAGGCAGCTGCCAAGATTGCCAGCTTGCCTGCCCTAAGGATTTTTCTTTAAGATTCTAATAAAATTGTAAAAGCTTCCATTTGGGTCCATTCTTAAAATTCTTTTATGAATGAGACTAAGAACCCTCTAGGGGAACCTCTTTCTCCCTGTTTCACTAATTGAGCAAAGAAAATATATAAATGTCCAATTCATGTATAAAAATTAAGCTCTAGGGGCTAAAGGGATGATTTAGCAGCTAAGAGTGCATACTGCTCTTGCAGAGGGACCCAAGGACCTGTGTTTGATTGCTGCCATCCAGGTTGGGTGGCTCCTAACCACCTATAACTTCAGCTGGAATGCCTCTGGCCTCTGTGGGTACCCACATTCAAACCCACCCAGGCACACATGTATATACATAATTAAAAATAATAAAAAATAAATCTTTTTTTAAATGATGCTCTAACAGCAATAGTCAACAAAATAAAAAATTAAAAGAATATTGTTTGCTTTCCTACCATTAAATTGATGGAAATGAAAATGCTATTATATAAGGTTGAAGAAGACCTGGAGATGTGGCTCTGATTCAGTTTTGGTAGGAATACAAATTGATGCAAGTGCTGGGCATTGTGGTACCTTTAACTCCAGCATTTGGGAGGCAGAGGCAGGCAGATCTCTGGGAGTTCAAGGCTAGCCTGGTCTACATAGCGAGTTCCAGAAGAATTTATATCTAAACATGTTGAAAGAAGTCTTTGTTTTCCCTGCATACACCCTCTTAATATATATGTCTATCTTTCTTTATCAGCATTCCCAGAGGCCCACTGACATATTATTTGAGTCCTTCTGGAAGTTGACTGTTATATCTCTTTGAGATACCAGAGTCTCCTATCATGAAATTCGCGTATGCCCTGTGGCTTGTTTTTATCTTAGACTCTCTTAAACATTTCCTCCAATTCTCTCTCTCTCTCTCTCTCTCTCTCTCTCTCTCTCTCTCTCTGTGTGTGTGTGTGTGTGTGTGTGTGTGTGTGTGTGTGTGTGTGTGCATTCACATATATATGCTCAGTGAAAGATCTAACAGGAAATTCATCCAATTATCAGCAATTACCTCTGAGGGAAGGAATGGATTACTAATGAGTAAATGACAGGAGAAAAATTCACCTTTTACTACATAAACTTCTGTGTTTATAAGTAATTAAAATATATTTAGATTAAAAATAAAATAAGCATCCACTTAGATCAGTAAAATATAACCCAGATAATATTTGATACCATTTTATAATTTCAAGACAGTTTACATCCCCAAGCATCTTGCCTGAGTTAGTTAGTAAACAGGGTCCTGACTTGGCTACTTATGACCTCAGGCAAGTCTTTTTATCCAAAGATTTTGTTATATGACTAAACATCATCACAGGATCATCTATGTTACTTCAGATACATGTTGCAAGTGACAGAACATCTTCAAAGTGCTTGAACAATGAATTTGTTGTTCTATGTAACATATCTAGAGATCCACAGCTTCTGGGGTCAACTGATTGTAAGAAACAATAAATATTAGTCTTTTCGTTCAAACCCTGTAAAACGTGGAACTTGGTCTATGACAAGGAATTCTTATCTTTTAATCCCACCATTCTCTGTACGACTTTTGTATTAAGAAAAGCCCCATCCATTCCTGAGCCCGATGGCCTGGGGCGATTGAACTCTTCTCCCTTTGCATTTATTGTTTTTAACTAGCCAACTCGGAAGGACTGTGAGGTCAGACCCCAGTCAATGGGGAAAAGACACAGTTCTCTTGTGTTAGGAATGAAAGCCCACCAAGCTTCCGGGTCCTGTGTGTACTTGCCGGATCTGACTGGCCAGGCAAGACATCCTTTTGCAAAAGTAAAATCTGCCTTACGGAGTATTCTTTGTATGGTATTGATGGGGTCCTTGGACCTTGGATTTTATATTTAACATGACGAGGAATCTTAGCCACACCAGTGAGGACACAGGCTCTTTTGACTTCACCATTCTGCCATTTTCAAGATACCAGCTTGGCCTCAGGCTGCCTCCTCCATGGCTGCAAGATGGCTGCTGAGACCTGGGTATCACATCCAGAATCCACATGCCCAGAGGAAGAAAGGGGAATATCTAGAGGATCTACTACTGTTGTCTCTCTTTGAGGAGCCAGGAAACCTTTCTCAGGAAACCTCAATAGACTTCCCATCTTGGTTAGTTGTCCATTCCTCAACCAGTCATTGGCAAGAGGAATGGAAATTAGCAAAACTGGTTTAGAATGATCAGAATTCATTTCATGCTTGCTTCCATCATGGCAGAAACTCAGAATGAGGACACTTGCCCTTGAATCAGACAGTAGCGCAAGTGCCTCCACAGTAGACAGGAGGGAGAGAGGCTGCTAAATAGGAGCCTCATACTGTCAGGTACAATGGAAGGCTGTCTCAATCACCTTCTGTAGGGTTTTAAGGTGTGCCTTCCATCCCTTCGCTTTTTTGTCTTGCAGAATGTGACCTTCCCAGAGCACTTTGCATTTCAGGGAAAGGTTCAGGCATTAAAGCCCAGTGGCCCGTCGGAAACCTGCAGGTCATCATGACATTCTTCCCTCTCCTGGATTCTTAATGTCTTAAAAAAGCATAACAATTATGCCTTCTAAATCATTTGGATTTTATCTCTTCATCCTGCAGCTATGGCTTTTTTCCCTGTTCTCTGTTACTTATTGCCCAAACAGTCTTACTGGTCTCTGTTTTGAAAATATGGATTTTTTAATTATAAAACTATCAGAGTCAGGCATAGTGGTACACATCTGTAATCCCAGGACTCAGAAGGCCAAGGCAAGTAGATAGCAAGTTTGATGCCAGCCTGGGGTACATAGTGAGAAAGTATCTCAAAAAAAAAAAGAGAGAAAGAAAAAGAGAGAGAAAGAGAGAGAGAAATGAAGCTGGCAAGACAGCTCAGCAGGTAAAGGTGCTTACCACCAAGTCCCAAGTTCAATCTCCACAGGGTGGAAGGAGCAAACCCACTCCCAAAATTTGTCTTCTGATCACCACATGCAAACCATAGCACCTGAACACACATACGTGAACACACACACACAGACACACACACACACACACAAATAAATGTAATTGAGACTAGAATCCAGGTTTTTTTAAGGAAAAACAGCATAGCATGGTGGCATATTTGTATAATAAAGCACTTGAGAGGTAGAAGCAAGAGGATCAGAAGTTCAAGGTCATTCTCAGGCCAGCCTGGGCTACCTGAGACCCAGTTTCTAAACAAATAAATAAGTCTGGGTCTGGTGGCATATACCTTTAATCCCCTCACTCAGGAGGCAGAGGCAAGTGTATCTCTGTGGATATGAGACCAACCTAGCCTACATAGCAAGCAAGCTCCAGGCCAGCTAGGGGCTGCATTTCCGGCACTTAGAAAGATGGCTCAGTGGCTAAGGGTGGTTATTGCCAACACCCAAAAAACAGTTCACAACCATCTATAACTCCAACTCCAGGGGACTCAATGCTTTGTTCTGGCCTCCACGGACACCAAGCATATACATGGTGCATATAGATACAGGCAAAACACTCATACACATAACATAAAAATAAATCTTTTTTTAAAAGTGTTCTCTGTGTTAAAAGAAAGAAAGAAAACAGAAGAAGAAACAACAACAAAGCTACCACACATACCTATTATATAAATTTGGGGAAAATCCAAAAAAAATCAACGGCTTCATGGCTTTCTATCCTTCTCCCCACCATTGTCCTCAGGGTAGCTGCCAAGATTACCAGCTCCCCTGCACTGGGGAATTTGTAAAAGCTCCCATCCCCTCCCAGTTAGGTTGGCCTTCTCAGAATTGGCTCAGAGAGTACTGTCCTGGCCAGCTAAATAGATTTGTCTGATTCAGAACTTTTTGAGTCTGAGTGGTCTTTTCCTAGTGATCTTGAACTCTCTAACTCTGCTCAGATGCCAGAAACCGTTTAATAATTACCAGCCATAGCATGAAAGAAAAACTTAATGATCTTTTCAAAAGAAAACATGGTTTTTCACCTTAGCCCTGCCCTGGCCCCTTACTCCTACTCAGGCAATTTCCTTATCTCACCTAACCATATGCCTTCTTAGAAAAACACCCTCTTCCTTTCTTTGGCAATTAGCCCTTAGTGGAAAATTCCACCAGAGCCTTTCTTCTTCTTTCTTCTATTCCCGCCTTCCACTCCCCCCGCCCTAACCCTACTATAAAAATATGCTGTGTGTACTCAATAAACGGAGCTTGATCAGAACACTGTCTTGCTTCCTTTCTTCGTGTTCCTTGTTTGTTCATTTCTTCTAGGACCCTCACTCGTCGCCCCATGGTAGAGGTGTCCCGCGGGTCGGGACATTCCTGGCGCCCAACGTGGGGCTCGAGTCCGGCTCGAGAGAAGAGCGGGGAGCTCCAGAAGGAACGTCGGTTCCCCCAACTGGCCTGCGCAGGCAACCCCCTCAGGATCGCCACAGTCGACCGCTGTGAGACAAATCGCTTTCAGGTAAGACGAACCGACGCATCACACGAAGACAAACAAGCACTCAGTTCCTATGAGTATCAGTCCCTTGGAAGGTAGGGACCCCGGTCTCTGACAAAATCTGCCAGCCTGCTATGAGTAGGAAGAGTGGTGTAAGTTCTTCCTAAGCCATTCACCAGGGACCTACGGTTACGTCTTGGCGACCGGGTCTGTCAGATGTGTGTCAGCACAAATACTGACCAGCAAAGCTCACACAGGGGCGATATTCAAGAGACATGGGCAACACTTCTAGCTCCCAGGAACAATTTGTTCAAGGGCTCAAGGAGTCTCTCAGAGCACGAGGAATTAAGGTTTCAGGAAAAGATTTAAAACAGATTATTATTTTCATCCATGACACCTGCCCCTGGTTCCCTGTCGAGGGAACAATAAATGCCAAAAAAGGGGAGAGAGTGGGAGATGCATTAAAAGATTATTATCAGACATTTGGGCCTGAAAAGGTTCCCGTGACGGCATTCTCCTACTAGACTCTGATCTAGGAGATCCTAAGGGCCCCTCAATTAGACCCTGACATCCAGAAAGTCATTAACAAAGGAGAGGAAGCCCTTAGAGGAGTGACTGCACCAACAGCCCCTTACGAAGAGCTTAAAAATGAAACTCTTGACCCTGACTTCAGGGACCTTGGCGCTGATGCCCCACCCGATTTAGACCGAGTTAATAAAATAAAAGACATTCCTACTGTAAAAGCAATTTATCCCAGCCTCGCCCACTATACTAACACGGAGGCACAGGACCCCGAGAAAGACCCCTCCTGAGAACAGAAAGGCACCTCCCCACCACCTTATTGCCCTCCACTCTCAAAAGACACAAAACGAGAAGAGAGCCTCCGTCAGGCGAGGGTATCCCTTACTCAAGATGTTTCCTCTCTCCGTAACATTCTTGAACAAAAGAGAGAACATCTACAATTGTTAAAAGAAATTCACACTCTCGATGCCGAATTGTCTTCCTTGTCCTTTCCCAGGCACGATAAAAATAAAAAGATGAGATCAAATAAAGTCAAAAGCCCCATTTTAACCTTCCCAATCACCCAAAGTCAGGAGACCCAGAGAAATGAAAACCAGGAGGAGGAGCCTGAGGCCCCTGACTCCTGCCCCCATTCAGGAAATGAAAGCGAAAGTGATGAAGAGACTGAGTCCGAAGATGAGACTGAGCCTAAAACTAAGCCTAGACCCAAACAAAAGGGGTATAGCCCGTTAAAACTTAGAGATTTAAAAGAATTGAAGGCAGCTGTAGCCGATTATGGCCCCACTGCTCCCTTTATATTAACCCTCCTTGAAAATATAAGCGAGACCTGGTTGACGCCAAATGATTGGCTCTCTTTGACCTGAGCCATTTTGTCAGGAGGGGACTATGTGCTGTGGCACACAGACTTTGCAGAGAACTGTAGGGAGACGGCCCAATGTAATAAAGAAAACAAAGGCTCACGCACATGGACCAGAGATAAACTTTTAGGTCGCAGTCCCTATGATGATAATGAAACTCAGGCAGCTTTGCCCCCTGGACTCCTGGCTCAAATTCACAATGTAGTGCTTAAAGCCTGGTGCCATCTCCTCCCTAAGGGTCTGGCTACTTCCTCCTTGGCAAAAATACGCCAGGGACCGGATGAGTCATACGC
>NW_008349070.1:0-963 GCF_000622305.1 Nannospalax galili | reverse complement strand
GATAGATAGATAGATAGATAGATAGATAGACAGATAGATAGATAGATAGAAGATAGAAAGATCAATTGTAGATGGATAGGTACTGGATGATACCCATTGATGCTAGTTAGGTAGAGAGATGATAGATAATGATGTTGGTTAGGTGTAGAGATGATGCATCAATAGATGTAGATGAGCCGGGCGTGGTGGCGCACAGCTGTAGTCCCAGGACTTGGGAGGCAGAGACAGGCAGATCGCTATGAGTTCAAGGCCAGCCGGGTCTACATAGTGAATTCCCGGATAGCTGGGGCTTACAGGGAGACACTGCATCAAAAAGACCCAAAAGAAAAATCTACCATAGATGATAGACAGATAGATTTAGATGGATGAGAGAGAGAGAGAGAGAGAGAGAGATGGATTAGAAAGAGAGAGAGGTAGAATAGGTATATAGGTAGGAGGTAGGTAGTTGATGGATTCTAGACACAAAGATACTACGTAAACAGAGGACAGATGAGAGACAAATATTTGGTACATTAAAGGGTAGGTAGTTGACACAGAGAATAATGGTTTCATGACAGAATAAGCAGATCTTCATCCATGGCCACACAGGTGGTAGGCCTCTCTTCCTGCAATCTTGCATCTTCCTGTGTCTTTGCAGGACTGTGTCTTGCATGACTGTCCCTGGTGGAGCCATCCCTCTGGTCCCCCCCCCTTTCCACCTCTTACAGTGACTTCTGCCTTGTCATTAGATGAGGGACCCATCAAGGACAACATTGTGTCCTCCTCTGTCATCTCCATCGAGGTCCTAATCTCGAACTACATCAAACTAGTGGTAAATCAGGTCTTAATCCAAGCATACGGGGTAGAGTCAATCCTCACCACCACCCAAATGTACCTGCCCAACCCAGGGGTCCCTCTGATGCCCTCTGTCTTGTCCTTTCATTACCATAGCTGGTACCCTTTTATGAAGTCACAGAAGTCTGA
>NW_008349069.1:453723-457529 GCF_000622305.1 Nannospalax galili | reverse complement strand
AAATTATAAGATGAACACCATTGTAGCTCTGCCTGCTGTGTGAGTCTGTGGATTTTCCGTAGTTCGTATTCATCATGCTTTTTTCTAGAACATTGTTGTATATTGCTCAACAATGTATTGCTGAAGGTTTTTGTTCTGTTGTAACTTTACATATATTATAAATATTCATATGCAGTTTATTTTTGCCTCTTATCATTGGGCTTGTAGAGGTCATTCATGATGACCTATGGACTGTCCTTCATTAACTTTCTATGCCATTAACATTCTATGCCATTGTGTCACAGTACCATAATATATTTCTGTATTGGTGAATATTTGGGTTGTTTCCAGTCTTTTCTAGGAAAAAGTGTCATATGCACTTTTGTAAATATTTCTGTATGCAAATGTGGCATTACTTATGAATAGACCTGCCAAACTGTAGGTAACCCTCAGGCTGAATGAATGCCAATTTACTTTCCCAAGGGATTGAATCAATTTTGCCCTGGAGTTTACTATCATTTTCCATTAATGCGCATCTTCACTAGAATGTTATTTGGTGAATTTCTTTGAGTATAGCATATACCTTCTGCCTATAAGACATTCTATCTTCAATAAGCATTTATTTTTAAAATTTAATTTATGTGTATGAGTGTTTCACCTGCATGTATTTAAGTATACCACATACATGCAATGCCTATGGTGGCCAGAAAAGGGTGTCGGATCCCCTGGAACTGGAATTATGAATGGCTGTTAGTCATCATTGGTTGCTGGAAGATGAGTCCAGGTCCTCTGCAAGGGAAGCCAGTACTTTTAACTGTTGAACCATGTCTCCAGTCCTCAATTAAACATTTCTTCATTACGTAATGGAATAAATTTATTATTTTCCTTCCTTAAGAATATTTGTTTGGTGGCTGAAGATGACTTGGGGTTGCAAAAGACCTGAATTTGGCTCCCAGCACTGAGTCAGGCAGCTCACAACTGTCTGTAAGTCCAGCTCCAGGGGATTTAATGCCCTCTTCTGACCTCTAAAGGCATTGCATGCACATGGTATACACTAACACAGTCTTACACACACACATTCATGCACACATTTTTTTTTAATCTTGAAATACAATATTCAGGCTTTTCAATAGTTTTTATTTGAATTATATCTCATCGATTTTTAGGAGTTAACTACATATTTTGGATTCTAATAATTTTTTTTTGGTCTTTTTGAGACAGGGTCTCCTTGTAGCCCCAGCTGGCCTGACACTTGCTATGTAGACCAGGCTGGCCTCAATCTCACGGAGATTTGTCTGCCTCTGCCAGTTCATCTTCGTAGGGAAGGCATGGCTAGAGAAGCATAAAGTTGCTTGCTCACATCTGGGCAGATGAGGAAACAGATGAGATGAATGCTGGTGCTCAGCTGGCTTTCTACTTTCTCCTTTTCTATTCAGTCTAGGACTACAGCCCATGGGAACGTGCTGCCCACATTTAGAGAGGGTCTTTTCCCCTAGTTAATTCTCTCTGGAAAAGTCCTCATAGCCACAAACAAAGGTGCTTTTCCCCACTTCCCTAAGCATCTCTGAATCCAATCTACCTGGCAACTCAAATTAACCAACACCACACACACACACACACACACACACACACACACACATGCATGCATGCACATGCACACACAAGCACATGCACATGTTAAAATATCATTCCCAGTTTGAACTATCCTTTTACTTTTTTTTTCCATCTATCTTGAACAAAAATTCTCAATTTTACTGCAGTCAAGTTTATTGATCCTCTCTTCTTGAATGGTTTATTTTTCCATGTGGACAATCAATTCAATTGTCTCAGTACCAAATATTGATTAGTCCTACTGTCTCCCACTCACCTGAAAAATTAGCTCTGTCAAAAATTGTATGTATACATATAATGGATCTATTCTTTAGTTCTCTACTCTGCTCCATTAGTCAATGCGTCTATTCCCGCATGAATGTCACATTGTCTACTGTGGTAATAATAGCTACTTAATAATTTTTGATGTTTACCTGGGCAGATTCACCACAACTGTTTTCTATGGTATTTGACTATGTTTGTTCCTGTGCATATATTTTAAAACTTCTTAAAATGTACATAACCCCGCTGTCACATCTAAAGTGGAATAATTTCATATACTCAACCAGCAAAACAAGATTCTTAAACTCATCTTATAAAAACCATTTGGTCGAATAAAAATTCAATTACTGTCCATCCTGAGTTTTTTCACATACTGATGTATTAGTCAATTTTGTGCTGCTGTGGGTATAATACCTGTCAGAAATGAGAGGAATGCTTTACTTCAGCTCGTGGTCTCAGTCCACCATGATAAGGAAGACGTGGCTGGTGGAGCAGCTCAGTTTGTGGTGGCAGGAGCACATGACAGGGCAGTTCCTACCACAGTATGTGCACTACTTACTTCTTTGTTGCTGTGACAAAACACCATGACCAAAGCAACTAATAGCAGGAGGAGTTAATTTAGTTTATGGATCCAGAGGGTCAGAGTCCATCATGGTGGGGAAACTTGGCATCAGAGGTGGCCAGAGCAGAAAGCCGAGCTCTCCTATCTTCGAGCAGGCACAGGAAGCAGAGAGAGTGACAGACTAAAAAGTGGGATGTATTGTGAATTTTCAAAGCCTGCCCCCAGTGATGTCCTTCCTTCAGCATGGCCACACCTCATAAGGATTCCATGGCCCTCCCCAAACAGCTCCAGGAACTAGAAACCAAGTATCCAAATACTTGGTCTGTGGGGGACATACACATTTAAACCACCACAACAGGCCAGGAAGTAGAGGGTAAGCTAGGACCAAGGGTCAGGCATAACCCTTGAAGGCCCATCCCTGTGACCTACTTCCTCCAGTTATGTCCCACCTCCCAAAGATTTCAGACTCTTCTAAAATGGTACTCACAACCAAAGATGGTATGGTGTGGTGGTTTGAATGGGAAATGTCCCCCTATAGGCTTTAACATTTGAATAATTTGTCCCCAGTTTATGGCGTTTGGGAGGTCATGGAACCTTGAGGAGGGATAGCCTCGTTGGAGGAGGGATGCCACTGAGGGTGGGCTTTGAAAGTTCAGAGCCTGGACCACTTCTAGTTTTCTCTGTTTCGTGTTTGCTATTGAAGAGAGGGACTCACAGTCTTCTGCTCTTGCCCTTGTGCATGGCACTCACTACTCTGACTCCCCACCACGGTGGATTCTTATATCTCTGGGACTCTAAGACAAAATAAACTCTTCCCTATATTGATTTTGGTCTCATGGTGTTTTATCACAGCAACAGTAAAGGAACTAATACATGGGGGGTATTTCTTTTTTTTAATAAATAACTTATTGAGAATTTCATACATGCATATAAGGTGTTTTGATCAAATCCATGCCCACTCCCTCCTCTCCAACTCCTCCCATATCTCCCCATCACTTTTTTCTGGTAACTTCATGTACCCTTTCTTCTTCTTTGATTTGTTTTTTTAAATGGGGCTTTTGGCTACTCTAACATTCCCCCCGAGGCAACCCTAAAATCATTTAAGGATAAGATACAAGCTCCCAAATATTTTCGACGTTTTTGGCCTTTGGAATGGAGTAGGTTGCTAAAGAGGCCCAAGGACACTGTGAGTTTTAGCCAAGAAACTGGCTACTTTCCTTTGGGGTCTTTTTACCCCAATTGCCTAGTCAATTCCTACCTCCTATTCTTGTCACACCATCCTCTGAAGAGGTTACCCAAATTTCCCATAAGCAATCGGGTCACAGACTGCTCTGGCTTCTTCCATGCTGAACAGGGATGCAGGGTGAGGCAATTGGAGTACCCCTTCAGTGGG
>NW_008349069.1:452149-453697 GCF_000622305.1 Nannospalax galili | reverse complement strand
TGTATGATATCATGTAACTCAGGTGTTTTTCTGTTTATTCTTTGTTCAGATGACCTGTCTGTTGGAGAAAGTGGGTACTTAAGTCACCTACTATTACTAAATTGGGGTTAATCTGTGTCTTGAGGTTCACTAGCATTCTTTTTATGAAACTGGGTGCTCCAGAGTTTGGTGCATGTCTAATCTTGACTGTAGTATCTTCATGGTTGATTGTTCCCTTGATCAGAATGAAGTGACTTTCTTATCTCTTCTGATTAGTTTTAGTTAGAAGTCTATTTTGTTAGATATTAGGATAGCAATGCCTGATTATTTTTTATTTCATTTGCCTGGAATATTTTTCCATCCTTTCTCTCTAAGGTGGTGTTTGTCCTTCAAGGTAAGATGAATTTCTTGTAGGTAACACAAAGGTGGATTTTTTTCTTAATCCATTCAACTAGCCTATGTATTTTGAGTAGGGAATTGAGGCCACTGATAGTTAAAGTTATTGAAAGATATGTGTTGATTACTGTCATTTTATTTTCTGTTTGTGTTCTTAGTCCTAGTTTGTGTTCCCATAATTATAAAATCATTTATTTTCTCTCTGTAGCCTCTTGGGTGAAGCTATTCCTTTCTTCAGTCCAGTATTCTCTGTAAGGCTGGTTGGTGGACCCAATTTTTTTCAGCCTATTTATATCATGGGAGATGTTTCTTTCTTCTTCAATTATGACAGACAGGCTTGCTGGATAAAGTAGTTTAGGTTGGTATCTGTGGTCATTTAGAACTTGAAATACATTGTTCCAGGCTCTTCTGGCTAAATTTCACACACAGTTTGTATTTAGTTTTAAAATAATGCCCCCATTATCCTAAAATGCCAACATCCATCCATGCAGAAGTGATGCTGCGAAAGCAGGAACCAGAAGATAACAGAAGAGAGGTGCATAGATCACCTGCTGCCCTCCTTGGCTCTCCAGGCCGACTCAGGTTCAGGAGCACTTTACTCCAGCCCTTTGCTGGCAACATAACCCCTGCTGTTTACAGAACTGCATATACTGTCATGAAATTTGACATATTCACCTATGCAGCTGTCCAAAGACCTCTTGACCAAGCATAATTATTATGACTTTGGCCTATATTTTTTACTGTATTAATGGTTTATTTTTCTGAGTAGTATTCTGAGTATGCCCAAGTTAGTTATTTTAATGTTGATAGTGTTGTTATTTTCAATTATTTATTGAAAGTGAAGCGGTGTCAATGTTCTTGTAAAAGATTTTGTATTTATGAAGTGGCTGTTCCATGGACTTTGTATTTTGCTTTTAAAAATAACACTAAAAGTGATTTTTTCCATTAAAAAAAAAAAGTAAGTCGTAGGAAAGCAGTTTGGAGAAAATGCCAGAATTTAAAATTTCACTCAAGTAGCCATGAATTTCCTGGGGTTTTCGTTGATGTTTGGTTCCTTTGGTGTTTTTCACCTATCCTATCCCCTGGACTGGTATTTTGGATGTTCCTAGGCCATCCAAAATAAGGATGCAGTTGGTATGATCAGAAAGGGCTCCAAGGGAAGTCTTCTATTCT
>NW_008349069.1:409862-452136 GCF_000622305.1 Nannospalax galili | reverse complement strand
TTTTTTTCGGTCTTTTTGAGACAGGGTCTTCCTGTAGCCCCAGCTGTCCTGGAATTCACTATGTAGATCAGACTGGCCTTGAACTCACAGAGATCCCCCTGCCTCTACCTCCCAAGTGCTGGGATTAAAAGTGTGTGCCACCACGCCCAGCTCCTATTCCTAATTTTTATGCAATGAATGTTTGTGCATATGCTGAGATCTTGTGCTAGCTTTGTTGCTGTTTTGACAGTTTCCTAAGAGCAACGGTTTAAAATACCAAAGACTTATTTGGGCACAGTTTTGGAGTTTTCAGAAGTACATGGTCCTGGGCTTGTTGCCTTCAGCCTGAAGTGAGGCTAAACATCATCCAGCAGGAGTGTGTGACATAGGAAGCTGCTCACCTCATGGTAGCCAGGAAGCAGAGGACCAAAAGAGCCCAGGTTAAGATGTGATCCTCAAAGGCACACCCCTGTGACCTACTTCCTCTAGCTAGGCCCCACTCCCTAAAATCCCCACCCTCAAATAGTGCTGGCAGCTGTTATCCAAGCCTTCTACACAGGAACCTGTAGAGGACATTCCCTAAGTCCATAAAGGCTTTCAACCCTAGTGTGGCTGTTTTTGAAGCTAGAGCCTCCAAGGAGTAATCAAGGGTAAATGGAGTCATAAGGTTGAGGTCCTAATCCAGTAGACTTTGTACCCTTATGAGAAGACATTAGAAAGCATTACCTTTCCTCCCTCTCCTGTCCCATTTATGACAGAGAAGAAAAACCATGAGGACACAATGAGAAGGTGTCCATCAGGAGAGAGACCTCAGCA
This sequence comes from Nannospalax galili, assembly GCF_000622305.1. Taxonomy (NCBI): domain Eukaryota; kingdom Metazoa; phylum Chordata; class Mammalia; order Rodentia; family Spalacidae; genus Nannospalax; species Nannospalax galili. Next base: position 451,341 of record NW_008349069.1, on the reverse strand, counting down.
GAAACCAAACCCACTGGCACCTTGATCATGGATATGTGGCACCCAGAGCTATGAGATGAATATTGTTTAAGATAGTCTGGGGTATTTTAATAGGGGAGCTTGATCTGACTCATAACACTAAAGCAAAGAACAAGAAACAGAATTCTTATGGAACTGACAGAATGGGGATGATCCCAGGGGAGGAGATGGGGGATTCTGGGTTTATTTTTATTTTATTTATCTGTGTGTGGGCTGTGTGTGTGTGTGTGTGTGTGTGTGTGTGTAAGCAGCAAGCCCTCTTACCCACTGAACTATCTCTCAAACCATTTTTATTTCATTTTTCACTATTTTATCTCAACCCAGTCTCCACATAATACCACAGCATTTCTGGCTGACAGAAGGGAAGCTTTCCTTCAGACCAACTGAGTCTCAAGAATGTGAGGGAGAGGCTGGAGAGATGGCTCAGCAGTTAAGAGTATTTACTGCTCTTCCAGAGGACCCGAGTTTAGTTCCCAGCACCAACATGTCAGCTAACGCTCATCCTTAACTCCAATTCCAAGGAACCTGACACCCTCTTCAGGCCTCCATGGGCATTGCACACATATGCACACACTTACATACATGCAAGCAATACACTCATACACATAGAATAAAATTTTTTAAAAAAGAATGTGGGGGAAAATCTACTTGCCATCTCTCTCTCCTCTCCTTCCCTATCTCTCTTCTTCCCTCCCTCCCTCCTCCCTGCTTTGCTTTACTCTGAATATGCATGTAGTGCCATCAAGTATGAAACAGCAGGAAAGCTGATTCAAGGGGCTAAGAGCATTTGCTACTCTTGCAGAGGACCTGGTTCTATTCCCAGCACCCACATGATGGCTCCCTCACCCTCTTCTGGACTCCATGGGCACTGCACACATACAGGCAAGCAAAACACTTGTTCAAATAAAAATAACTTTCTTTAAAAGTATGAAACAGAATAGAGAAATTACATCCCCAGCTTTCTGAACAGAAGACCCCTAGGAACCTGGAAGGTCACAGGAGAAATCTCGGACAGGAATCCTATCAAATTGTAGGAATTGCTTGTCTCATTCCCAAGCTGTGCACACATGGATCTGACCCCCAAGCCATTATGAATGCCTAAAGAAGTAAGCTACCTGACATACAGTGAACCAGATCCCAGACCAGCTGCTAACACGCTCAAGGGACAAATTCAAATAGCTCTGCAAACAATAATGGACAGAATGCCTAGATTTTAGCTCTGTCTTGTTACAGGGATCTTGAACAGGATCATAAATCATCTACACCCAGCAGATGTATGTAGAGCACTGCACCTCAACCTCAAAACAGCAGGTCACTCTAAGCTTACATGATATATGCCAATGATCACTACTTTTTTAGAGCATAAAACTAGTCTTGATTAATTAGGAAATATTGCTTATATAGCTCTGGTAACTGGATTGAAGCTAGATATAGATCAGAAAAATCTTTTTTTTTTTTTTTTTTTGGTCTTTTTGAGACAGGGTTTCCCTGTAGCTGGCCTGGAACTGGATATGTAGACCAGGCTGGCCTTGGATTCACAGAGATCCTCAAAGGCCTCCTGAGTGCTGGGACTAAAGCCGTGTGCCATCATGCCCAGCTGTGGGTGGAAATTTTAAAACCCAGGGCTGGAGAGATGGCTTAGTAGTCCAGAGCACACACTGCTCTTTCAGAGGATGGGAGTTCAGTTCCCAGCACCCATGTTAAGTGGCTCAGAGCCACCTGTAACTCCAGCTCCAGGGGATTAGATGCCTTCTTTTGGCCCCTGAGGGCATCTACACACACACACACACACACACACACACACACACACACACACTCACCTCACACACTCACACACAAATTTTTTAAACAATAGATAAGAGAAATCACTATAAAAATTAGGAAATATTTAGAGATGAATAAAATAAAAATACCTCGTATTATGGAATATAATGAAATTGATGTTCATACAAAGTCTAAAAACCACCAAATATAAAAGGCATATAATGTAATGATAAAGGTGTTGATTTATACAATAAAGATGTTACAACCCAAAATGGTAGGACAATAACATTTTGGATTAAATTTAAACTAATAACAGAGTCACAAAACACATAAGGCTATGCCAGAAAGATGGCTCAAGTGGTAAAGCTGTTTGCCATGAAGGCTGAATTCCACACCAGAAATCCATGTAAAGGTAGAGAAACTGATTCCACAAAGTCTGATGTCCACATGTGTGCCATACCTTGCTAGCCTCCCAAACATGCCATACACACATGTGCACACATATAGTTTTTTAAGATGCATAGAGCAAAAACTACAACTGACAAGAAATATAGAAGTTCAAAATTATTGGAGACTCCAATTTTTCTCTGAGAAATTCATAGAACAGGGGCTAGAGAGATGGATCAGCATTTAAGAGCACTGGATGCTCTTGCAAAGGACCAAGATTCAAGTCCCAGCACCCATATGGTAGCTAACAACTATAACTCCAGTTCCAGGGGAATTCAATGCCCTCTTCTGACCTCTATGGGCATTGCACAATATGGGTACACTTACAGCCACTCAGGCAATGCACTCATACACATAAAAATAATAAAATACTTTTAAGGCCAGGCATAGTGGTGCACACCTTTGATCTCAGCACTTGGGAGGCTGGATCTCCATGAGTTTGAGGCCAGCCTGGTCTACATAGCAAGTTCTAGGTCAGCTGGTGCTACAGGGAGACCCTGTCTCAAAAAGACCAAAAAAATAAATAAATAAATAAATAATAATATAAAATATAAAATACTTTTTAAAAAGAAATTCATAGAACAGATACACAATCAACAAGAATATAAAAGAATTCAATTCTACCACTAATCAACTGCCTCTAACTGACATTTGTAGAACAGTTCATTTGACACACATGATTTCTTTTTACAAACACATATAGAATTTACAAGAGGGACCATAAAACAAACCTTCATACATTTAAGAGAGTTGAAATCATTTAAAGCATGTTCTCTTTCCATATGGGATTAACTGGAAATAACACAATAATTACAAAATTTCTAAATGTTTAGAAAGTAATGTATTTCTACATAACTCATAGGCCAAAAAAAGTTCAGAAGAAACTAAAAAATATTTTTAAATAAATAATGAAGGGCTAGGGAGATTCTTCTGTGGATAGAGTGCTTTCTGAATAAGCATAAGGACATGAGTTCAAATCCCCAGTGCCCACATAAAAAGCTGGGTGTGGTGCACACTCCTGGGTTCTCACATTTATTGGGGACAGAGAAAAGATGATCACTGAGACTTACTGCCCTCCAGCCTATAAAGAAAAAGTATAGTAAATGGTGCAGAAAGAAATGAAAAATATGCAGTGTAAAGAAAAGACTAGAGAGCTTGAGATTGTAGCAAAAATCATGTGCTGAAAAAGAGGCAGTAATTATTGAGATGAGCACAATTAAAGAGAAGCTCAAAGCTGCTCTACACTGGAACAATAGAAAAAGTGCCCTTGGGCCAGACTCCACCCAGTTAAAGCTCCCACGTGTGAAAGGAAAGAGCCTGAGGGGTTACTGCTAGACAGCAACTTCTTACAAAAGCTAAAGGAGGTAAGGGGTCTATCCCAACCTGGTAGCTGAACCTAATGGTACTGTCCATATGCTACCGGTTTTGGAGACAAGAAAGTTGTAAGAGTAAGGAGTCATGGGTGCTTCCTCTGCAGTTTCAGAGAGTCAATGAGTCCAGGCAGCATGTAGCAGGGTTGGAGTCCCTGCAAGTGGACCCTGAGAGGCCAGTGCAAGAAACTGTCAAGGTGAAGTCTGGGATGCAGTAGAGACCTGAGGAAGAGCTGTGTACAGGGAGAGTAACCAGCCCAAGAGAAATGAATGTTTCAGGCAACAGAGCTGGAAGGGGAGAGTTATCTAAGCCCTTTGAAACCAGTGTCCCAGATACTAGACATGGAGCTACAGGATGTGGTGTTTGCCTTGTTTTGGTCTTGCTTTGGCTCAGGATTTCCCCACTGTGTCCCAATGAACCCCCCCCCCACACACACACTTTTGGAATGATAATGCATAGTCTGTGCCATTGTATGTTGAAAGTGTCAACACAAAAGTGTAACTCCCACATCAAAGGGGATAATAAATAATTTATTCTAGAGCTAAATATGAATGACCATGGGCCGGGAACACAGACTCAGTTTACCCCAAATTCCATGTTCCAGCATGGAAGCAGTTTCTTGAAGTTTTTATAGTAACAGAACAAAGAAAAGTCATAAATCAAGACACTTTTCAAATACATAGGTAGATACATTCAGTAAGCAGGTCATAGCAAGTGGGGGGTGGGGGATTCTATAAGTCTCTCAGATGCAATCTGACAACATTCTTGGCCTTTCAATTGGTGGGAATGGATTGTTTCTTTGTTAAGCTAATGTGTTCTATTAGTCACAAGATGTTAAGTTCAGAGACTGAGGTGGCTATTTTTGAGCTAAATAATCTTAAATACGCTCTGGATCTGCAACATTCCAAACTCTCCACAATCATTGAAGTGCAAATCTGTTGGTCAGCCTTGCTAGAAGTTCAATTCAAGATGCAGGATTTTTCTGGGGACTTTGCTTCACAGAAGCATATACTTTTTTTTAAATGAAGAATGTCTCTACAAACTTGTGTATTTGAATACTTGGTCCCCAGTTCGTTTGGGAAAGTTATAGAGCTGTGAAGAAGTGGAGGCTTGCTGAAGGAAGCACATCACTGGGGGTGGGTTTTGAGGGTTTATAGCCTCTCCCCACTTGCTGTTCTCTTTCTCTGCTTCCTGTGTAGGGATGAAATGTGATCAGCCCAGTTTCCTATTCCTGCTACTGGAAGCAGCTTGACTCAGCAGCAGCAGCAGCAGCACCACCACCACCAGCAGCAGCAGCAGCAGAGACATTGCCTACCTCCCCGAAGACCTCCAGCAGACCACCACCCTTTTAAAAAAGATTTGTCAGGGCTGGAGAGATGGCTCAGTAGTTAAGAACACTGACTGTTCTTGCAGAAGACCCAGGTTCAATTCCCAGCACCCACATGACAGCTAACAACTGTCTGTAACTCCAGTTCCAGGGGATCCAACAGCCTCTTCTGTCCTCTCCGGGCATTGCACAACATGGGTGCACTTACCTACATGCAGGCCTAACACTCATACACATAAATAAAAAAAATAAAATAAAAATTGCCTTCTGTTTTATTTAAATATGTATGTTTATGTGTGTGGCTATGTATATGTGAGTGCAGGTGCCCTGGAGGCAAGAAGCTGTCAGATCCCCTGCAACTGGAGTTATAGGCAGTTGTGAGCTGCATGTGTGTGCTTGAAATTGAACTTAAGTCTTCTGCAGTAGCAGTACATGCTTTTAACTGCTTAGCCTTCGCTCCAAGGCCTATGGGTTCCTTATCTTATCAATACCCAGACTCTCTTCTCATCCCTGTCATGTAAGGGGAGTCATCATTCCTCAGCTTTTGTTTCTCAAGCTTCTTTGCTCTTTAACCCATTACAGCCAGACATTCTGTAATTAAAATTGGAGTAAAAGAACCTGTGTTTGCCTTGGCTAGGGCTATCAAGAACAGAGGGCCTACCTGGCAAATTGCTGCCAATGAAATCACCATATCTTATGAATTTATTATTAGTCAATAAATTCTAAAAAGACACAAATGTGTTCGTCTATGTTTTTGGCATAGTACACTCAGGGCATCAAGGTTTTTTGAAATGAATGAAAACTAAGGGAATTTTGTGTGTGTGTGTGTGTGTGTGTGTGTGTGTGTGTGTGTTTGAGAGAGTGTCTCCCTGTAGCCTCAGCTGGCCTGGAACTCATTATGAACACCAGGCTGGCCTTGAACTCACAGAGATCTGCCTGCCTCTGTGTCCTGAGTGCTGGAATTAAAGGCATGTGCCATCACACCTGGCCCAAACTATGGGAATATTTTTGAGACCCATAAAAAAAAAAAAAAAAAAAAAAAAAGGCACTCAGAGCAAAATTTATAGTTTTAAATGTTTTCATTAGGAAACAAAATGACTTAAAATAAATAATGCATTCATATCTATAAATTTAAGGGGAAATCAATTAATAAAATGAACACTAAAAATGTGAGAAGGAATAAAGGTAGAAGAAAAGTTTTAGGGAAAAATGACAAGTAGATGAGACCGGATGTCCATAATCCCAGCACTTGGGAGGTAGAAGCACGTAGATCAGGAGTTCAAGACAAGCCTTGGTTACACAATGAGGCTAGCCTGTGGTACATGAGACCCTGTCTTAAATCCACAGTGAAAAAAGAGGATTTACCAAAAAAACTTTTTTAAGCTCAGTTAAATATAAACATTTAGCAAGTCTATGGGAACAAACAAATAATTTTAGGAATGAGGAACATATTTTGAAAAATTAAACTTAGCTGGGCATGGTGGTAGACACAGAGGCAGGTGGATTTCTGTGAGTTACAGGCCAGCCAAAGCTACAGGGAAACACTATCCCCCCCAAAAAAATTAATTAAACTTAATTGGGGGGAAAGTATTTCTACTGGTGGAGTGCTTGCCTCGCATGCATGAGGTCCTGGGTTTATCCTCCATACCACATAAAACTGAATGCAGTGTTGCAGGCCTGTACTGAAGGGGCAGAGGCAGGATAATCAGAAGTTTAAAGTCATCCTCAGGTACACAGCAAGTTCTAGGCCAGCCTGGGCTACATAAGCTAAGACTGTCAGCAAGGTGTCTGCTGTTTTGGGAGTACCATGCCACAGTTCTGGCCTAGGCTTAAGGTTGACTGATCTTGGCTGGTCTCAGCTAGAAGAACAGGTGAGTATGCTCTGCTCCATGTGTCTGTCCTCCAGCAGGCTAGCCCAAAAATGCCCTTATAGAAATGACAGAACATTTTAGATTATCAATGAGATATTCCAGGCCTAGGTTCATAGGCTGATGTGAGTGTGCTATGTCAAAAACATAGATGTGCCGGGCGTGGTAGCGCACGCCTTTAGTCCCAGCACTTGGGAAGTAGAGGCAGGCGGATCTCTGTGAGTTCAAGGCCAGCCTGGAGTACATAGCGAGCTCCAGGACAACTGGGGCTACAGGGAGACCCTGTCTCAAAAAGACCAAAAAAAAAAAAACCATAGATGAACACATTTGTGTCTTTCCATGCATGTAGGTAAGTGCACCCATGTCGTGCAATGCCCCTGGAAGACAGAAAAGGCTGTCGGATCCCCTGGGACTGGAGTTATGGACAGTTGTTAGCTGTCATGTGGGTGCTGGGATTCGAACCTGGGTCTTCTGCAAGAACAACCAGTGTTCTTAACCTCTGAGCCATCTCTCCAGCCCCTAAATTCTTTCTTAAGTTGCTTTTTGGTCATGATATTTTATCACAGCCACAAAAAGTAGCTAGTGAAAGGACATGGGTATAATCTCAGTATTTGGTAATCTAACTCTACTTTTCTATAGATTTGAAATATTTTCAATTAATAGGCAAAGAAAAGAAAATGTTTCCCCTTCAGACCAAGAGGTAGGCATAACTCTGATACCCAAAGCAGACAAAGATAACCCCTAAAATGAAATGAAACAAAAACCAGAACTCAATTCTAACTACAGGAATAAGGGCAAAATTTTCTAGAATTGAATGAAAATGAAAACACAACATATCACATCTATGGGACACAATGAAGACAGTCCTAAGAGAAATGTTTATAGCACTAAATGCCTACATTAAAAAATTAGCAACATTGTATACTAATAACTTAATGATGCACCTGAAAGCCTTAGAAAAACAAGAACAAACATCATCCAAAAAGAGCAGAGGGGAAGAAATTGGGGCTGGAGAGATGGCTCAGCAGTTAAGAACACAGGTTTTTCTTGCAGAAGACCCAGGTTTGAATCCCAGCACCCATGTGGCAGCTAACAACTGTCCATAACTCCAGTTCCAGAGGATCTGATGGCCTGTTCTGTCCTCCACAGGCATTGCACGACATGGGTGGACTTACCTACATGCAGGCAACACACTCATACACATAAAATTACATAATAATAATAATAAATAAATAAATAAAATATTTTTAAAAAGAGCAGAGGGGAAGAAATGATCAAAATCAGAGCTGAAATTGATGAATTTGGAACAACAACAACAAAAAAAAAAACCCAAAACCCAACAATAAAAAGAATCAGCAAAATTAAGAGTTGGTTCTTTGAAAAGATTAACAAGATTTGACAAACCTTTAGCCAAAATAACCAAAAGAAAAAAGGGCAGGTAAAAAAGGGAAGAAACCAACCTCGATAATCTAAAATTGACCTTTTATTGGGCAGTGAGGGCTGGAAGCTGACTAGTGAGAGTCAGCTCAGCAACCACACTGCATCAAGGGACAGGAGAGTTTAAATACTGGAGGATAGAGTTATGTGGGTTAATGTTTGTAAGAGCCTGGGACCTAATAAGGACAGAAGGACCTATTTGCAGCTTTATGGCTGAGGGTGGTATGTTCCAGGGCCATAGCTTTGAACAATGCTCTAATAAGGTCTGTCAGCAGCAGTGGTAGTTTATGACCACTCACAGGGTTTTTGTGCAATATCCTATTAAAAGAAAGGATTCAAATTAACAAAATCAGAGATGAAAAGGGAAACATTATAATAGATACTGATGAAATCCAAAAAATCATATGAACATATTTAAAAATCTATATTCCACTACACTGGAAAAATCTAAAGGAAATGAATGAATTTCTAGATATATATCACCTACCAAAGTTAAATCAAGATGAATTAAATAATTGAAATAGACCCATAACAATCAATGAGATAGAAGCAGATATTGAAAATCTCCCAACTGAAAAAAGCTTAGTGCCAGATGTATACAGCACAGAATTCTACTAAACCTTCAAAGAAGAATATTAATATTCATAAAGGATTCTACAAAATAGAAAAGAAAGGAGCACTTCACAATTCTTTTTATAAAAGTATTACCCTGGCCGGGCAGGGTGGCGCACGCCTGTAGTCCCAGCACTTGGGAGGCAGAGGTAGGCGGATCTCTGTGAGTTCAAGACCAGCCTGGTCTACATAGTGAGTTCCAGGCCAGCTGGGGCTACAGGGAGACCCTGTCTCAAAAAGACAAATAATAATAATAATAATAATAACAATAACAATATTACCCTGATTCTAAAACTAGAACACAACCAGCAAAAAATGAAAATTTATAGGCCAATCTTTCTGATGAACATAGATGCAAAAATTCTCAATAAAATGACTGCACACTGAGTTCAAGAGCACATCAAAACAATTATCCACCATAATCAAGTTAGCTTCATCCCAGAGATGCAGGGATGGTTCAACATACATAAATTAATAAATATAGTCTGCCACATAAATAAGACTTATGGACAGAAACCTCATGATTATCTTATCAGTTGCAGAAAGGCCTTGGACAAATCTAACATCCTTTCATGATAAAAGCCATGGAATATCTAGGACAGGGAACATATCTTAACACAATAAAGGCAATAGACAATAACCTCACAGCCAATGTCATGCTAAAAGAGAAACTCAAAGCATTTCCACTAAAATCAGGAACAAGACAGCGATGTCCACTCTTTTCACTCCTGTTCAATATAATGCTTGAAGGCTTATCTAGAGCAATAAAACAAAGGTGGTAAAGGGGATACAAATAGGAAAGGAAGATGTCAAAGTATTCTTATTTGGAGATGATATTTTATATGTGAAAGACCCTAAACACTCCACCAGAAAATTTCTGGCACTGATAAACACATTCAGCAAAGTAGGAGTACACAAAATTAATACTAGGGACTGTTATTCAGCGGTTAAGACTGACTGCTCTTGCAGAGAAACCAACAGGTTCAATTCCCAGCACCCACATGGCAGCTAACAACCATCCTAACTCCAGCTCCAGGGGATCTGACACCCTCTTCTGACCTCTGAGGGTGCTGCACGACACAGGTGCACTTACACATATGCAGGCAATACACTCATACACAGAAAAAATTTTTAAATAAATAAAGTAAAATAAAATAAAAACACAAAAATCAGTAGCCATTCTGTTTACCAACAACAAACATACTAAGAAAGAAATCAGGGAAACAATCCTATTCATAATAGCCTCAAAAACAAAAACAACCAACCAAGCATACAAACAAAAACCTTGGAATAAACCTAACCAAGGGGGGTTGGAGAGATGGCTCAGCAGTTAAGAGCACTGACTGCTCTTACAGAGGACCCAGGTTTGATACCCAGCACCCACGTGGTGGCTCCAAACCATCCTTAACTCCAGTTCCAGGGGAATCTGAAGCCCTCTTCTGACCTCTACGGCATTGCACGACACAGGTGCACTCACATACATGCAGGCAATACCGTGCACACACATAAAATAAAAATAATAAATAACTATATATTTAAAAAATAACCTAACCAAGGAAGTGAAATACTTATGTAATAAAACCTTCTTCCTTTTGAAAATGGGATTGAGAAACAACTCTTCCCAACAGTTTGCTGTTGAGGATTTGCATTTCTCTAGTTAGGAGTGGATCTGCTTTTCACAGGGGTTAGTGCCATTTACATTTCCCTTCTGAGAACTGACATCCTTTGTATATCTTTTGTTCATTCTGTTCGTCTTTAATAGTTGATACACAAACTGGGTACATGTAAATGTAGGCAGAAGCTAGATGTTCAATGCAAGTTCAAAGACAACTTGGGCTAGATAGTTTCCAGGACAGCCAGGGCTGCTTAATAAGATTTTGGCTTAAAAACCAACCTAATGGGGTTGGAGAGATGGTTCAGCAGTTAAGGGCACTCACTGCTCTTGCAGAAGACCCAGGTTTGAATCCCAGCACCCACAGGGCAGCTAAAAACTGTCCGTAACTCCAGTTCCAGGGGATCTGACGCTCTCTTCTGTCCTCTGTGGGCATTGCATGACACGGGTACACTTACACACATGCAGGCAATCCACTCATACACATAAAGTAAAAATAAATCTTTAAAAATGTTTTTAATTAAAAAAAAAAAAGCAACCTAACAAACAAAAACAAAAAACCTGACACCCAAATACCACTGTGAATTATGAAGATTTTTCTCTTGGTTTACCACTTGTATTTTACTTTGTATTTTTGTGATAAAGATTTTTTTTTTTTTTTTTCTTTTTTGGTCTTTTTGAGTCAGGGTCTCCCTGCAGCCCCAGCTGGCCTGGAACTCACTATGTAGACCAGGCTGACCTTAAACTCACAGAGCTCCTCCTGCCTCCCAAGTGCTGGGATTAAAGGTGTGTACCACCAGCCCAGTGATTTTTTTTCCTTTTAGAACTTGTTTTTCTCTTTGAATCTTCAAATGTAACTATACTGCCATACTGGCTGTCTTTCCATCACTGTGATGACATATCTGAGGTAATATATATGAAGAGAAAAGACATTATTTTTTGGAGGTTCCAGGCTGTATTAACTGCTTTTCTTGTTGTGACCAAAAACGCAACAAGAAGCAAGTTTACGGAGGAAGGATTTATTGTGGTTAATGGTTGGATGGTATAGTCCACATGGTGGGAAAGGTATGCACACAGGAGCAGTGCACAGTTGTGGGATATTGCTTATGTGGATCTCTGTGAGACTGAGGCCAGCTTGGTCTACACAGCCAGTTCCAAACCAGCTGGGGCTACAAGGACACCCAGTCTCAAGAAAAAAAAAAATCAGACTTAAATGATTACACTGTATTTCATATAAATTACACCTCAGTTTACAAAATAGGTGTCAAAACCAAAATAGTGTGACAAGAGAGGGGCCAACAGAGAACCTGTGTCACCCTTACACAAGGTGACTGGATCTCTATGATGTTCACTCTCCACCCCATCAGCAAGGCTGTGGGCTCCCAGCCGCAGTCCAGAGCTTGCTACTAAGGAGATATCTGGAAATATCTGCTATGGAATAAAGGAGAGGGGCTATCCCTTGTATTTGCTTCTCTCTTTTTATTTTTTTATTTTTTGTCTTTTTGAGACAGGGTCTCCCTGTAGCCCCAGCTGTCCTGGAACTCACTATGTAGACCAGGCTGGCCTTGAACTCAGAGATCTGCCTGCTTCTGCCTCCCAAATGCTGGGATTAAAGGCACGTGCCACCACACCCAGTTCCCTTTTTTTTTTTTAATGTTTATTTTATGTGTATGTGTGTATTGCCTACATATAGGTAAGTGCACCCGTGTCATGCAATGCCTTTGAAGCACAGAAGAGGCTGTCAAATCCCCTGGAACTGGAGTTACGGACAATTGTTAGTTGCCACGTGGGTGCTGGGAATCGAACCCAGGTCTTCTGCAAGGTCAATGTTCTTAACCACTGAGCCATCTCTCCAGCATCTGTACTTGCTTCTGTAAGGGAGACTTCCCCTTCTCTTTCACTTGTCTTCCTCTTTGGATAGTAATAAAATGGTTACATGTGAGTTTGTGGGCTAAGTCATCCTGCTTTAGCCACAAGGAGCCTTTGATTAGTTACTTCCTATGTACACAAGCAAGCTTGTGCACATGCACACACGTGTGTACGCACACACATGAGGGCATGCATATACAGAAGTACAATACCATACACACATACACGTGCAAAAATAAAAAAGAAGCTGGGCATGGTGGCACACACCTTTAATCCCAGCACTTGGGAGGCAGAGGCAGGCAGATCTCTGTGAGTTTGAAGCCAGCCTCAAACTGGCTTGGTCAAAAAGACCAAAAATAAATAAATAGAAAAATAAAAAAGAATCTGGCTCTGACAGACATTTCTTTATTCTGGGTGAGTTCCAGCCACTCTGTGTGTTCACCTGCACTTGGTAGTGTCCTCTCCCATTTAGCCATTTTAGTAAGCCAGTATTAGTATCTCATTGAATGCTTGCATGCCCACATGTCTAATCATGTTTTTGTCACTGTGATCAAAATACCTGACAGAAACAACTTAAGGGAGGAAAAGTTTGTTTGACTCATGATTTCAGAGAGATTTCAGTCCATCAGTGGAAAAGTCATGGCAGCTGGAGCATATGGTGGCACAGGTGTTAAAACCAGGGGCAGCTATAACCTTCAAAGACCTCTCCCTAGTGACCTACTTCTACCAACCAGGCCCCAATGTTCTAAAGGCACTGTAGTCTTCAAAATAGTACCACAAGCTAAGGACCAGTGTTCAAAACATAGCCTATGGGAGACATTTCAGATTCAAACCATAAGTCTAGGTTTATTATTTATTTATTTATGTGTATGTTTGTATGTCTGTGTGTGTGGCATATACACACATATGTGTGCAGCTGTGAGTACCTCTGCACGTGGAGGCCATAAGAGGACTTCAGGTGTTCTCTATCACTCTCCAAAAATTCCTTTGAAGCAGGGTCTCTCCCTGAACCTGAGATCGCATTTTCTCTGCTACATTGGAAGCCAATGGGCTTCTGTCCCTGCCCACCTTAGTACCTGGGGTTACAGTAACCAGGAAGGATGCCTGACTTACTACATGAGTGCTGGGATCTGAACTTCAGTCCTCAAGATTAAGTCCTCACTCTTAAGAGCTGAACCATCTCTCCAGCACCCCACCCCATCCTTCTCTTCTTTTTCTAATATTTTATTCAGCATTTCTATTTTATGTGTATGAGTGCATTGCCTACATGTATATGAGTTCACACATTGTGCAATGTTGCAGAGGTCAGAAGAGGGCTTCGGATTCCCCTGGAACTGGAGTTAAGGATGGTCTGTTTCTGACAGGCATTTTGAATAACTTGATTTGTACCAGTGATCTCAGAGGCCTGGTGTGTGTGTGCTAGGCAACGTTTGTAGCTGTGCTGTTTCTTTAAAAAAAAATAATTTATTGAGAATTTCATACAGGCATATAAGCATATAAGGTGCTTTGATCAAATCCATGCCCACTCCCTCCCCTCCAACTCCTACCATATGTCCCCATCACCTTTTTCCACTAACTTCATGTACTCTTTCTTCTTTTTGCTACTTTAGAACTCCCCCCTCTGAAGAGGTAACCCTAAAATCTTTTAGGGATTCGATAATAGCTCCCAAATACTTTTGACATTTTTGGCCTTTGGAATGGAGTATGTTGCTGAGAGGCCTAAGGACATTTTGACTTTTAGCCAAGAAACTGGCTACTTTTCTTTGGGGTCTTTTTACACTAACTGCCTAGCCAATTCCTACCTCCTATTCTTATCACACCATCCTCTGAAGAGGTTACCCAAATTGCCAATAGGGAATTGGGATGTAGACCACTCTGGCTTCTTCCATGCTGAACAGGGATGCAGGGTGAGACAATTGGGGTCCCCCCTTCAATGGGTCTATCTAAAAGACTCCCAAATTGCCTAACTCTTATCTGTAGGGGGAAAATAAAGTCCTTGGCTGGTGATTAGGAGATGTGAAGGAGAAGTAAAGGCAAGAGTAATTAGTATTGCAAATTCTAGACAGGGACCTAGAAAAAAGTCAGAACAGGGCAAATTTCAAATGATATGAGTCCATTGGAATTTCTTGACAAGCACTTCCAACAGCATCCTTCTATTGGGTTCCTCTTCTTTTTTCTTTTATCTGCCAAGGCTGGAATTGAGAGTGATGGATTCACAATTTGCTTTCAGGCATTTTGATAGCTGTTGGAGTGGTTAGAATCAGTGTCAGTTCCCTCTCAAAGCCTTCTAGATAGGGGGAGAAAACATTTTTCCTATCATTTTAGAACAATAGCAGGTTGTCTCCTTCAGCTACAGGTGGGCACTATAGTATTGCAGACCAAGATTTTGAAGTCTTGCATCTGAGCACCACTTTCTGATTAGGAACAAAATCATCAATGAGAAATAATTTTCTAAATATCTTTTTATATGGACTTAAACCTAATGTCTGGGAAGTGTAATCCTTTGAACTCTTAAATATACTGATGACTTTACTCTTTGGTTATACTTTCCTAATTGGGTGTTTAAGACCATACAGTTGGCCCAAATACATCAATTTATTTTTACACTTAAGGTCATTTGAGAATCTGTTCCTCGGGGGTCTCATGGGCTTGGGAGGAGCCCCTGGTTCTTTTCTTTTACCAGTTGCATCTATGTGAAGATAAGTCAAAGGTCCTGCTAGCCTGATCACTAAACATCATCACAATTGGGCTTGTTGATGGTTTTGCTCATTCATTAAAGGAGGGCCAAGCAGGGTCATTGGACCTCACCATATTATCCAGCTACTCTTCCCAGCCAACTGAATGTAATTTGACCCTAATCACACATGGCCTCCTGGATTTGGGGAGGGCTAAACTATACAATCTGGGCAAGGCTAGGAAGAGAAGGCATGACCCATGCTGGGTAAAGGCTTTCCAGTGTGCATAACCTCAGGGCATACATACACCTCAGCAATCCACCAGTTACCTTGGTAAGTAAGCTCAATAAATTCATTAGTTCCTCAGTAAAACTTTAATCAAACATTGGCCCAACACTAGAACCTTGAAAAGAAGTCTCACAACAGATGAAAAATTTATTTGTTAATGCTATTATGTCTCAAAATTGTTTTTTTTTAAAGAAAATGAGAATGTAAAAGGTGTTAAAAGCTTGGGTAAAAAAACCAAATGTTCTCAGATAAACTTTGACTAGATATATATTTTGTTCCTTAAACTAGTTGACTAAACTATGACTTTAAAAATTCTAAGATTATGTGTATATTATTTTTGTCTCATCCTTTACATATCATAACAAACCTTTATCACTTGCTTAGGCTTCCTCGTTTTTTTCTATTTTGGAAAATATCTCCATCCCTATATCCTTTTAACACCTTTTACATTCTCATTTTCTTTTATTTTAGTAATTATAACAATAACATTAACAAATTTTCCATCTGTTGTAAGAATTCTTTTCCTTGGGATACTGAGCAATATTTATTCCCTTTTAAGGTTCTAGTATCAAACCAATGTTTGATTAAAGTTTTACTGGGGAACCAATGAATTTACTGAGCTTACTTACAGAGATAATCGAGGGGTTGCCAAAGTATATGAATGACCTGAGGGTATGCACACTGGAAAGCCTTTACCCAGCATGGGTCATGCCTTCTCTTTCTAGCCTTTCCCAGATTGTATACTTTAGCCCTCCCCAAATCTAGGAGACCATGTGTGAGTAGGGCCAAGTTACATACAGTTGCCTGGGAAGAGTGGCCGGATACTCTGGTGAGGGTCCAATAACCCTGTCTGCCCCTCCTTTAATGAATGAGCACAACCGTCAACAAGCCCAATTGTGAAGATGTTTAGTGATCAGGCTCAGCTGAAGTCGTGATGATGGTAGTTATTTGTAGACCAGGCCGGTCTTGAACTCACAGAGATCTGCCTGCCTCTGCCTCCCAAGTGCTGGGATTAAAGGCATGAGCCACCACACCTGGCTTAATAAAACCTTTTTTTTTTTTTTTTTTTTTTTTTTTTTTTTTTTTTTTTACTGCTGAATAGGATGCCATTGTGTAAATATACCATGTTTTTGTTAACCACTTGTCAGGTGAGGTGCACTTAGGTTGCTTTCATCTCTTAGCTATTGTGAAAAGAGCAGCACCAAACATGGTTGTACAAGCATATCTATCATAGGATAAGTCCTTTCGGTATTTGCCAAGGAGTGGTATAACCTGGTCATATGGTAGGTTCATTTTTAGTTTTTTAAGAGTTCTCCACACTGTTTTCAACAGGGGTTGCACAAGTTTGCAATCCCACTAGCAGTGAATGAGCGTTCCCCTTTCTCCACATCCTCACCAGCATTTGGTATCATTTGTTCTCTTGATCCTAGCCAGTCTGGTTGGGGTAAGGTGATACCTTAGGGTGATTTTAATTTGCATTTCCCCAATTACTAATAAGGTTGAACACTTTTGAGATGTTTCTTAACCATCTTTATTTCTTCCTTTGAGAACTCCCTGTTTAGGTCTTTAGCCCATCTTTTAATTGGGTCATTTGGTTTCTCGCTTCTTTGTTTTTTGAGTTCTTTATATATTCTGTATGTTAAACCTCTGTCAGATGTGTCACTGGTGAAGATTTTTTTCCCACTCTGTGTGGGTTTTCTCTTCACTTTTTTGATTGTTTCTTTTGCTGTACAGAAGCTTTTTAGTTTAATGAGGTTCCACTTATTGATTGCTGACCTTAATTCCTGAGCAACTGCTGTCTGTTTTAGAAAATCCTTTCCTACACCTATATCTTGTAAGTTACTGCCAATATTTTCTTCTAATAGTTTTAGGGTTTCCAGTTTCACAATGAGGTCTTTGATCCATTCGGAGTTGACTTTTGTGCAAAGTGAAAGATAAGGATCTAGTTTCGTTCTTCTACAGGTAGAGATCCAGTTTTGCCAGCACCATTTGTTGAAGATGTTGTCTTTCCTCCATTGTGTGTTCTTGGCACCTTTGTGAACTATCAGGTGGCTAAAATTGTGTGTACTCAGGTTTGGGTCTTCAATGATGTTCCATTAATCTAGGTGTCTATTTTTGTGCCAGTACCATGCTGTTTTCATGACTATAGCTCTGTAGTATTTTTTAAGGTCTGGTATAGTGGGGCTGGAGAGATGGCTCAGCAGTTAAGAACACTGTTCTTGCAGAAGACCCAGGTTGAATTCCTTGATTATGTTTATGATTGTTCTTTTAAATTATGTATCCTGGGTTATCTCTAGGGAGTTCTCCTTGTAGAACTCTTCTACAGGACTGGTGGAGTTTGGTGGGGGCATAGTGTTCTGGCGTTCCATTCAATTATTCTTTCATTGTGATTTTGGCATGTGAATTTCTTTTGTTGTTTGTGAATCTGATATGAGAATTAAGTTGAAGTATGCTTCTGTTTGTATTATTGGTGTGCCTTGGTCCTTTTCTTATTGGTTATATGAAGCTGGTTGGTTCAGGGTTCAGGTTCTCTCAGGTTTTATTTTGGAGGGAACTGATGGCTTCAGATCAGCTCTTCAGGAGTACCCACAGAAGCCTAAGTCAGGTTCCAGTCAGGTACACTCAGGCTTCCTTCTAAGGTTTGGACCCCTACTAGCAGGAACTCAGAGCAAAATTTGGGAAGATCCCTAAGGGGATGCTGATTTTGGGACTCACAGATGGTTTGCTGAGTTTTCAGCCCCTGTGCCAGAAGGAGGCGGGAACAGGCACTCTCTGGGGGTCTGCTGAGATCCCAGCTGCTACACAGATGGAGGTCAGAACCCACCCTCTCAGGCTGTCTGCTAAGATCTCAGCCTTATCTTACCAAAGCCAGCTCTGCCCAGGGGCCTTGGGAGGGGCCTCATGCAATCCTAGTTAGGCACCATTGGGGGAAGCTCACCACCACGTGGTGGCCGAATCAGGGGCTCTCAGGCAGTCCCCTGAGTTCTCAGCCTCAATGCCAAAGGGAGGCGGGAACAGGCACTCTCTGGTGGGCTGCCGCTCCCCACCCTTTTCTTTAATGTGCTAATTTACAATCTCCTTTGGTGAGTCACCTGTTCAAATCTTTGGCCCATTTTTTTATTATTGAGTCACAATTTAGAGCCATGTTTTAGTAACAATTTAGACCCATGTTTTTAGATCAGAGGTGGGTCCTCCTGAGGAATTCGGAGTAAAAGTTAAGCACCAGGGTCTGGTCCTCCCACCCTAGACTTCTTGATTCATTATCTCATTCAGGACTCTTCTTGTTGGCTCATCATCCTCCCCCCAGTAGCTTTTCACTTTTTTTACATCCTGTGCTTCTTGTCCTGCTTTTGGATGAACAAATGAATTGTGGGAAAGCCTCCGAGGAGAAATCACACTGCACTATGGTCACTGTGGAATAGGTGGTTTTCATGGTGTGGGGCATGGCAGGGGGTGTGCTAGAGAGACGGCTCAGAGGTTTTGGGCACAGGCTGCTCTTGAGGAGGATTGGGATTCAGTTTCCAGTTTCAGGTATCTGACTCCCTCTTCTGACCTCTGCCAGCATTGCACAAACAAGGAACCCTTTAATGCAGGCAAAACAGTCATACACATAAAAAACGAAAATCACCTTTTCTGGGGCTGGAGAGATGGCGCAGCAGTTAAGAGCACTGACTGCTATGGCAAAGGACCAGGGTTTGATTCCCAGCATCCACATAGTGGCTACGAACTGTCCTTAACTCCAGTTCCAGGGGAATCTGAAGCCCTCTTCTGACCTCTGCCACATTGCACGACACAGGTGCATTCACATACATGCAGGCAATACACTCATGCACATAAAATATTTTAAAAAATAAATAAAATAAAAATAATCTTTTTTTAAAAAGGTCTTCATAACCCGGGCATGGTGGCACATGCCTGTAATCCCAGCACTTGAGAGGCAGAGGCAGGCAGATCTCTGTGAGTTCAAGGCCAGCCTGGTCTACATAGTGAGTTCCAGGATAGCTGGGGCTACAGGGAGACCCTGCTTCAAAAAGACAAAAAAATAAAAATAAAAAGGTCTTCATTAGGTAAGAAATTAGAAGTGGAAGTTGGAGAGATGGTCATTCAGTGTAAGCCAAGAGACCCGAGTTAGATCCCCAAAGACTGTAATCTTAGTACTGGGAAGGCAAACAGGAAAATCCCTGGGGATCACAGACAGGCAAGCAAGTCCAGTGAGCTTCAAGTTCAGTGAAAGACTCTGTCTCAAAAAATAAGGTGATGAGCTGGGTGTGGTGGTGCACACATTTAATCCCAGCACGCAGGAGGCAGAGGCAGGTGGATTTATGTGGGTTCCAGGCCAGCAGGACATACAGGGAGACCCTGTCTCAAAAAGACCAAAAAAAAAGGGGGGGGGGAATGAGTCATAAAGGAAGACACCAGACATCAACCTACCTCTGGCCTCCATCCACATTCCCACACATTCTTGTGCACACACACGTTCGCCTGGGCACGCACATCATAGTAGAAGGGTCACATCTACAAAGACTCTGTGGCAAGAGGCATTAGTTTGTAAGAGGGCTGCTAATTGACAAGGGAAAAGAGGGATGGGGGTCGGTGCCAATATTCTGTCCATACCAGATGCTGAGCAAGGAAGCCCCAGAGGTTGTGCTTTGGGGCGGTACAGTGGAAGGGCCGCATGACTGGTGATTTAAGTGTCCATGGCTGACAAGGGAGAAAGCAGAGGCCTCTTAAAGAGCCCACAGGACAGTTCAGCGGGCAGGATGTGGGACTTAATGGTGATAAAAAGTGGGCAGAGAGCAGGGCCAGACTGTGGGCCTCCGGGATGGGCCGGGCGGTGGGGGTGAGAGAGGACCAGAAGAGTTCCCAGGTCTCTGACTAGTGGGCTTGGGGAGAGATGACAGGCTCCTCCTCCAGAGCTCAGGCACAGGATGAGCGAGAGCGAGCGAGAGAGCGAGAGCGAGAGCGAGAGAGCGAGAGAGAGAGAGCGAGAGCGAGAGAGCGAGAGCGAGAGAGCGAGAGCGAGCGAGAGAGCGAGAGAAAGAGCCCATCCGTGGTTCTGTTGTATGTCTAGGAGTCCCCCTAATGTGGACTAGGGGAGGGGGCCGCAGAACCTCGGCTGCCAACAAGGAGGCCCAGAAGGGGGACTGGCTAGCCGAGGAAAGACGGGACCGGGAAGTGGAGGCGAAACTCTGAGAGGAAGGGATGGAGGGAGAGCTGACAGCGCGGTCAGAGCAGAGCCAGGAACTCTGAGGCGGGGTGGGCGCGGAGAGGGGGGAACGGTGGCACGGGAGGGCATGACGACGTGTAAGGGGAGTTCTACAGTTGAGACGTCGAGGCTGCAGGAAGGTATCTGTCACGCGCATGGGCAGAAAGTTAGTTCAGAGAGGCAGCTGCATTCCGGGGCGGTAATACTGGATCGGTGAGGCCAGAATGGGGAAAGAAGACTCCAGGCCAGCAGGTCCCGCCCAGCGCAGACCCTGCTGCAGGGATCCTAGGGGACTGGGCAAATGTGGGGGTGGGATCCGAGGGGACAGGACAGAAAGGGAATACTGGGCGGGGGATAAGGGGGGTCCCGAAAGGCAGTGTGTGTGTGAGGGGGAGCAGAGCGGGAAGGGGACAGGGCAACAGGAGTGGGTGGGGCAAAGTCCAAGGAAGCAGTGGGGGCCGGAGCGGAGAGGGGGAGGGAGTAGGGACAGTAGGGGGAGGGCAATGAGGGAATGGGAGGAAAAGGGGCGGAGATGGTTGGAGGGGCTGTGGGGAAGGGATATGCGGACTAGGGTCCAAGATGCAGTGGGGGATGGGAGGTTCAGGGATAGGGGTGGGAGTGGGGGTGGGCGGGGCATGGTCCACAGGGGTAGTTGGGCGGGAGAATGGAGGAGGGGGACGGGCGGGGTAGGGTCTGAGGGGCAGTAGAGGAAGACGGTGGCTGTTGGAGGACGGCGGAAGACGAGGAGCTAGGGGCGGGCGGCGAGGCTGGGAGGATGGGGGTGGGCGGGGCAGCGGAGGATGCGCCCCGCGAGTCTAGTCCAACTCCACTTTTCCTCCTTCCGCACAGTGGGTTTCCGCTTCCCTCCTGGGCGCGGGGTGAGAGGCTGGGAGGCTGAGCCTCGCCTGCGCCGCTGCCATGTGGCCCCCCGACCCAGAGTCGGAGCCGGACCCGGAGCCGGAGGGCGGCTCCCGGCGTGGCGCTGCGGTGTCCGGGCTCCGCGCCCTGCTGCCGGCACGCGCCTTCCTCTGCTCGCTCAAAGGCCGCCTCCTGCTGGCCGAGTCGGTGAGTGCGCGGGCCCCGAGCCCCGACCCCGGTCCCGGGAGAGCTGCGGCGAGCCAGCCGCCGCCCGCCAGGCCCTCAAAGGGGCCGCGGGACACGGTGGGGGACCTGGTCTCCGCCGGCGCCCGGGCCAGGCCGCGGTGTGACCTCGGGCGCCCCCGCCCTCCCCGGCCCCGGATCTGCGCTGCGCTCGCTCGGTTTCTTCTGGCCCATCCCGCCCTGTTCCACTCCGCAAACCCTCCTGCCGCCGGGGATGCGCCGGAGGTCAGCCTGCCCGGATGACCAGGACCCCCGGGCCCTGCAGAGTGGACGAGTGCCCCAGGAGTGGATGAGGCCCTTGCGCTGCGAGGGTGCGGGCAGCCCCGTGACCCCAGGGTCGCGAGCCAGCTGGGTGACTTCATTCCCTTCCTCTTCCCGCCCCCACCGTGCTCCGTCCTCCTCCCCACTGATCCCCACCCGGCTGGGCAGACGTCCTTTGTCCTCCCGACACTAAGATAACTCCCGCACTGTCGCGTGTGGGGCGGGGACTGACGTGGGGCTTCCGGAGATGGGACAGGCAGAGGGAGAATGGATGAAAGGAGGAACCAGCCCTTGGTGACCGCAACTTGTTGCTTAGATCCCTAGCAACTTGATACCAGTCCTGTTCCCATTTAGAGTTGGGGGATGAGGTAGACCGAAAGTACCTGTAACTTTGTAAGGGATTTGACAGGTGGCCCAGACAAGGGGCTATGAAGATGGGAGTTGGAGTCTTTCGGAATCCAGGCGTAGAAAAAGAAGGAAAGGGTAAGGGGTGGCCTGCAGCGTACAGGGGAGTCACCCTCAGTCCCATGCAAGAGGAGAGACTGATAAGAACCCGGAGGTGTGTAGGGGTGGTGGTGCAGGTAGCCACCAAGAATTTGTGAATGAGAAATCAAGAGGGGGAAATCCCAGAATCAGACTTCAATGAGAGGAGGATGGGGACAGAGAAGGGAGGAGCACAAAGAGCAGTCTTTGACCGGAAGTAGTTCATTGGGATCTGGTGGCCTGGCAGCCTCAAAGTCTTTCCTGTCTGTCCAAGGGGAGCTGAGCTACCCCCATGGCCACGTTCAGGGAAAGGGGTGGGAGGGCCCCTGAGATTCCTGCAGTTCATTTGTCTGAAATGGCCATAGTGTTTCCTGTGGGACATCGAAGTTTTCCTTGAGGCCCCTTAAGCTACTCAGCCATGGACATGCTCAATTCCAGCCATAGTGATAGAAGCCAGGGGAAAATGAAAACCTCCTGGGTGCACATTCTGATACCCTTTCATTAGCTGGATGACGGGGTCTGCTCATTTTGAAGAGGGGTGATGGGTGGCACCTGGCACATGGGTGGTGGGGAAGAGCAGAGAAGCCCAGAGGCCTCAGCAGGCACACACTCAACACCTGGCATATAAAGCCACTGACCTAGCCATCATCCTCATCTCTCCCTGCACTGCAGGCAGTCTGCAGGACTAACCAATGGCATCAGCATCCTCTATACCTACAGCCTTGTGGGCCATACTTCCTGTAGGTTGAGTACAGCTAGCCTCACCTTTCACGTAGGCTGTCTGAATGGTGCAGCAGGGCCCCAGGTGTCAGTGTCAACACACCCTCTCCAACATAGTTATATTTTTGTTTTTTGAGATAGGGTCTCATATATCCCAGGCTGGCCTTGAAAGTTGCTATATAGCTGTGGGTAACTTTGAACCTCTGATCCACTTGCCTTCACCCCCCAAGTGCCGGGATTGCAGGTGTACATCAGTGCATCACCATGCCTATACAGTGCTAGAGATGGGAACCCAGGGCTTTATGCACACTAGGCACTCAGTCTTCCAACTGAACTACATCCCTAGCCCCCGGGTAGTTTTTTTGTTTTTGTTTTTTTAAATGAAGATTTGCAGATGCACAAGAGTGAAAGACATATCAACACTCATGCATCCATCACCTGAACCGTACAATAGTTAACACTTTTAATGTGTGTGGTTTGTTTTTTTGGTTTTTGTTTTTTTGGTCTTTTTGAGACAGGGTCTCCCTGTAGCCCCAGCTGTCTTGGAACTCACTATGTAGATCAGGCTGGCCTTGAACGCAGAGAGGTCCGCCTGCCTCTGCCTCGTGCTGGGACTAAAGGCGTGTGCCACCACGCCCGGCAACACTAGTACATTTTAACTCTAACCACTTCAGCATACGTATCATTAACTGAAGTTCTTGATTGGGTTTTTTTTTTTTTTTTTCAGGTAGAATTTACATTCATGAAAAGCCCCGGTCTTAGGTGTTAGGTGTGACATTTGAAAGTGGTTGCTGTTTAGCTCTGACTTGCCCCCTGGTGTACACAGCTGAATTGAGTGGATTCTTTCCTAGAGCCATTAGGGGGAAGAGGGGAGTAGTCCTATGAGGTGGCGTGCTGGGGAGGCTGCGGTTTCAAGAGGAGTCTTGGCAGGGATTTGGCAAGGTGTAGGGAATCAGGGTCAGGCCCTGGACTGAGGGCAGTAAGAGGATCTGAGTCTCACTGTTCTTTCACAGGGTCTCTCGTTCATCACCTTCATCTGCTATGTGGTATCCTCTGCATCTGCCTTCCTCACAGTACCTCTGCTGGAGTTCCTGTTGGCTGTCTACTTCCTCTTCGCTGATGCCATGCAGCTGAATGACAAGTGGCAGGGCTTGTGCTGGCCCATGATGGTGAGGCTCAGGGGACCCAAGAGACAAAAGGATGACTCTCACAGAGTAGCCACCTGAGGAACCTCAAGTTCCACATTAAAGCCCCTCTGTCTCCAACGTGATCGTGGGCAGTTTGCAGCTGGCAGGCTTCTGATAATTCAGGACCCCCACCCCCCCTCCTGGAACCCAGCAACAGCGGGACCTGGTGCAACTGGTAAGGCCTCCTGAGCTGGTCTGTGAACTTGGAAACCCAGAGAAGGCCCCTGACCACCAGGTGTCGCTGTTGCTCCGAACCCAAAGTTGAGGAGGCATGTGCCTTCAGCCACAGGAATTCAAGCCATTTCCAGCCCTGAAGGTTAACTGAGGACTTACCAAGCTTCCCAGACCTCAAATATGTGGCAACCCTGGCCTTGTTGGATCACCTGAGGGCCTTGCAGCCCTAACAGTGGTCTTTACTGGATGAAATGCATCATAGAGAAGAGAGCAAAGGCTAGGCTCAACCCTGGTCTCTTGACTTCACCTCCTTCATCCTCGTTTCCACCTAGGGATAGCTGCCTCTGCTGCAGCCCCATCTTAAGCAGAGACTGGCCATAAACGAATCAGTCAGGAATGTGGCAACACAAAGCCAAGAGCTAGGTCTCCCAGTTGGAGAACCTAAGGGAACAGGTGACACGTTCCTCACTTCCATCTCTGCCAAATGGGCCAAGCCATGAAACAAGCTATAGCCTGGTCCACACAGTTACCCAGAGGGCAGAGGACAGCAATCCAGCTGAACCAGGGACAGGACAGTGTCAGCTGCGGGCAGCCTATGGGACAACAGGAAGCATATGGAAAGTAGATCAGGGCATGCAGGTGGGGCCAAGACAGGGACTCCAAGGGCGCTAGGGCTGGTCATGTCAGGTCCCCATGCTGTGCCCCACTGTGGGAGGCCAGAACGGCCTGGCCATGTCCCTTTCTCCTCAGGACTTTCTGCGCTGTGTCACTGCTGCCCTCATCTACTTCGTCATCTCCATCACTGCTGTCGCCAAATACTCAGATGGGGCTTACAAAGCAGCTGGGGTGAGTGGCTGCCCTACCTACCCTGCAATGTCTTCCTGATGTTCCCCTGACACCCATTCCTACGGGACCTTCTGCTCCCGTGTAGGTCTCTGCTATTCCAGAGTCTACTTACTCTGCCTGAGTTATGAGAGGCTGGTGTCTTCGAGGTTCACAGAGGGGCTGTGCCTGCCCATCAGCTCTGGGTGGGGAAGTTCCTCAGGGCTGCCTCCTTATGCTCATCCTCCTGATCCAAGAACCCTCAAGTCCTGCTGATGTGTCTGTCCATCTCCCCTATGCCCTCCATCTGTCCCATAGGTTTTTGGCTTCTTTGCCACCATCGTGTTTGCAATTGACTTCTACCTGATCTTTAATGAAGTGGCCAAATTCCTGAAGCAAGGTGATTCTGCAAACGAGACCACAGTCCACAGGACAGAAGGTGAGTGGCCATTCTGAAGGGTTTCTGCTGAGGAACCTGGCTGATCACTGCAAGGCTCTGACCTTCCCTGGAGACACCAAACTGAAGAAGCAGGGAGTGTTTTACAGCCTAGCTATCATATCTCTTCACCCATCTGTCAGGGCCAGTCAGGGCTTCAGCTTTGCAGGAGCATTAAGTTGAGTGCATGCTTGTGCTTCTGGCCTTTTAAGGCCCCCCAGTGCCTGCCAGGGCAGCCAGTCACATCAGGACACCAGTCCATTGGGACCCACCATGGTTACTTGCCTTGTCCCAGGCTCCCCTTTCCTTACCTGTCTGGAGGCCCTCAGCCCTCACACAAGTGCAGGCACAGTTGTTGGGCTTGGATTTTGAGTTTTTTGTTTTGTTTTTGAGACTCCGTAGTTCAGACTGGTCCAGAACTCATTGTGTAGCCCAGGCTGGCCTCAAATTCATGGCAACTGTTCTTCCGCCTCCCAAGTGCTGGGATTATGGGTGTAAGCTACCATGCCTGGTTTGTTTGGATTTTATTTCCACAGAAAGTGCACCAGGCACCTGGTCCCTGAAGCCAGGCCTACAGCTCAGAGAGGTCACCATGCCTGTTATCTGATTTGAAAACAAGCTCAAAGTTGGAAGGCTGGTTTTTCTGTCTGCCATACCAATGGTCACATCTTGAACTTGTGCCCTGGGATGGGCAGGAATGTGGCAGGGGCCCTATAAAGGTTTGTCAGGAGATACTACAGATGGTTTGGCCTGCCCTCCTTCCCAGAATCCCTAACCCAGAGGAGTAGAGCAGGTGGAGGAGCTGACTTGGGATACAATTTCTCCACTTCGGCTCTAAGGCCCACTGGCTATTTCTTCCTTTAAAATTGATTTTTATTTTATGTGTATGAAAGCTTTGCCTGCATGTATGTAAACACACCTGTGCAGGCAATGCCCAAGGAGGCCAGAAGAGAGTGTCAGACCCCTGGAACTGGAGTTGTAGACAGTTGTTAGCTGCCATGTGGGCTCTAAGAACCAAACCTGGGTCCTCTGCAAGAGCAGCCAGTGCTCTTAACTGCAGAGCCATCTGTCTACCTCCCTGCCCCTAGCCCCCACTGGCCATTTGTCTGCCTCATTCCCTCAACTCCATGGAGACTACTACCTATGCTACTGGTTAGCTCAGCACCAAACTTACCCTACCCTGGTGTCCCTGATCCCCTTGACCTTGTGTTACCCCTGCTAAGGCCACTTATTTGTCAAGCTAGGGGTACACATGGTAGGCAAGATTTTTGAGTGGGGGAAGCCCACAGCCCAGGCAGGAGTGACCTGGACACAGCAGGGTACGTGCCACCTCAAAGAACAGAAATGGGTCAGGGAATGGCACCAGATGGATGACAAGTGTAACAAAATTTTGTTATCTACAGCAGCAGAGGTTAGGCCCCCTGTGTACCAGCCAGGCCCGACTCCTGAAGGTGGCCCTGGAGCTGGATCTTGACAGATGTGTCAGACTGTGCTGGCAGAAATGGGCAGGTGGAGGGAAAGGACAGAAGGATACAGAGCAGGTGCTCTTACCTAGGCCAGATACTTCTCTGGAGCAAGCCAGTAGTGCCGTGACTGAGCAATCAGACAAAGGAGTGCTCTGGGGTCCAGCCTTGGATTTGAGAGCTTTCCCTTCAGAATGTTAAGCATGTGAGGTAGGACCCAGCTGGTTAGGTTTAGGAACCACCAGCTTCCCATGGTGGAGGGGGGTGTCAGTCCCAAACACTGTCCCTCTGTTAAATGAATGCCATTCCAGAATGCTCATTTTTCCCACTCTGGCAAACATGAGGGTAAATGTTCCTAGATGTCCTTGAGCCTTTGGGCCTGTGGCAAATGCCAGCCAGCCAGCTCAGCAGTCAGTGTACGTGTCCATGGAAACATGTTTTTTGAATATTTTGTTTCTATGAGATATTTAGAGAAATTTATGCATACATATATAAAATGTAAAAGTCTATTTTGTAATGAAAGTATTCTTGGCCTGTATGCTAGATGTGAATATCTAGCAAACTCTACTCTTTCCTATGCAGCCCTGGCTGAAGGGTAAGAGGAGTGAGGGCTTGATGAGGTTTCCATCCTTGCCCTGCTCCAAGCTTGTCCATGAAACACCAGTGGAAAGACCACCTAGGAGTCAGGGCTGGCCAGGAAGTGACAACCATCAAAAAATAGCAACTAGTACCAGTCAGGCAGGAGGACTGTGGTGCTTTGCCTTTCTGAGGTGGGAGGTCACAGACGGTTCTATAAAATAATCTTCATCACTGACAGGCCCTTAGCAGGATAAAACTGCTTGTGATAATACAAAATAAGGATCTATAAACAGCCAAACCTATAAAATGCTTTACCAAAAAGAAAAATAAAAGCTTGCTGATGTTCCAGTGTACTTTAGTTTGGGGACAAGAAAGTTGCTGTTGGGTTGAAGAGATGGCTCAGAGGATTAAAGCACTGGCTGCTTTTGCAAAGGATTAGTTCAGTTCCTAGCTTCTACATGGTAGCTAAGAACCATCTGTAACTTGTTTCAGGGGATTTGACATCCTCTTCTGGTCTCTAAGGCCACTGTATGATAAAGGTGTACTTACATTTGTACAAAACACTCAACACAGAAAACAAAAATAATAAATTTTTAAAATGAAAATAGCTGTCTTCATCTTTCCCAGCTGAATGGGGCAGATGGGGACAGGGGTGCAGGTGTACAACTTTGACATCCCCAGGTGGGGATTCCTAGGCTTGCCTGAACCCCTTGGGGAGGAGGCATTTGGGCTTTAGGCTTAGAGGCACTCCTACCCCGACTTGTGCCCCAAGGCCCCACCATCCAGAGATTGATGCCAGTGTCCTCTGTACTTTCCTTTCAGAACAGAATTCCAACTCTGACTCCGACTCTGACTGAGGCCTGTATGTACCTGAAGACCCGAGCCACGCAGCCTTTCACCTGTACCTTCCTGACAGGGCTGCAGAAGCATGGCAGGGGATATGCACAGGAGAGGAGGCTGAGGAGCCTCGGTCTCCTGCAACCTCAAGATTATGCTCCTGAGCCTCACATTCAAAACTGTCCCTGTTGGTTTAGCACTGCTGAACCAACACATCTGGAATATTCTACCTTCTCCATTTTCTATCCTATAGATCTTGAGCTCTTTAACCTCACTGCCCCAAACAAGCAAACACATCACATGGAGCCGAATCACTGTTCAGGTGGCCGCATGGGGCTGGGGTGAGTCTGTTTCACTAACAGAAACCATGGCAGGACAGACCCTCACGGCTCCAGTGGTCCCTGCGTGGAGTGCTCCATTCACATCTGCACTTTGTTGAGGAGATACTTTCAGGAATCTTTGTCAAAGTTCCCTCCTCACTGAGAAACAGGGACAAATCTAACCTAAGCAAGTTTTCTGTTCTGGGTCCGAGACCCCTTCAGAAAAGAGCCTATAGGCTTGTTACCAGGGCCAGCACACAGAGGAAGCCGACCACTGCAGAAGTGGCAGTAACCAAGTCACCGGTGGCTGGGCAGGCCTGGCCAAACCCTCTCTTCCTGGGGTCCAGAGTTCTGGGAACACTAAGGACACCCAGGTAGGTCTACTGAGCCCCTCATGAAAGATGAGATGGGCCTGTGCTCACTTTGGGATTTAGATTGTGTATATATCTTTGGTGGGGTTTTCTAGCTTTTTATAATTTTTTTATACAAAAGCAACAAAACAAATGGCGTTTTCTGTGACTGAAGAGGCCCCATGAATGAGCCAGATTCTGGGTCCATGTTTTGGGCATTTGTAACCTTATATCCTGCATGTGAATCAAAAACCATATAATGGATTAAAACAAACTGCTTAGAGTGTGTCTGCCTGAAAAAATTCATCTGCCACTGTACAGTAACTGCATGCTTTAACACAAATCGGAGACAGTGACTCCTGACAGTCTGAATCTCAGCAGCAAAGCACTAGGGTAACATGTGGCCAGTGTAAGTGGCTGGCCTAGGGCCTTCTCACGTAGGATGGTATTCCACGGCAGCCAGGACCTATGGCTTCACAGTTTTTGGAAGCTAGAGACTCTGGTCAGCATTCTGGCCCAGGCTCACAAGAAGAAGTAAGGCATTCCTGCACATTGTCACAGAATGTGTACTGAAAACATGTGTGCCCTACCCTGGCAGCCTGGCACAACTGGTACTACACAGTCTGTTCATAGCCTGTAGACTGTGGCTCTAGATCACTTCTACAGAGCAAGCCTGTTGCAGAAGCTGAACCCATAGCCTTTGGAGGCAGGAGAGGCAAGGAGAGAAGAGACAACACATTTTTACATGTCCATTTATTAAACAAGAACTCCTTCACAACAATTTAATACAATATTAGCGATTAGTGTTGAGAAAATTATTTCCCTCTACATACAAAAATACAGATTTGAACACTATGAAAACAAGACAAGTACCATGAAAAATTGGTCCTTCAAAAGAAAGTGGGGAGACTGAGGGCAGTGTGAGGCTTTGTCTGTTGTCAGGGACAAATCAATGGGAGCAAATGCCATGGGGCTCCCACACCAGTCAAAACACAGGGTCAAACATGAGAGCCAGTAAGGGCCAGAGGAGGCCCTCCCAATGATGGTCATGTCAGAGGGACCAAAGTTTACTCAATGGCTTTCATCTTGGAATGCCCACAGCCATGTCTATAAACTTCCCCAAAGAAACAAACTTCAGCTGGGTGTGGTGACACATTTCTGTGTCCCAGCATTTAAGATGAAGAGGCAGGAAGATTGCTACAGGTTAAGAAACCAGCCTGGCCTTACATAGTTGAGTTTCAGACTGACCAGGGATACCTAGCAAGACCCTGTCTCAAAAAAATAAAATAGAAACAGACTTTAGAAACAGAATGTGATAACTATTGACACTCTCTCCCAAAAGAGCCACTGGTTGAAGTGCCAGTGGCCCATCCTAACAGAAAGTTGTCACTTAGCTACCTGATGACTTCTTTTGTTACCACAGAATTACATGTTGTTACTCTTCAAAAGGACAAAAATAAAGAGCTACAATGTCATGTTTCAGAAAGTCCGTACCTTCATTCAGCAATGGCTTAGCTAGTTTTCCCTGACCAGACAAGTTGGCAGTACAGGACCAGGAAAACAGAAGGGGCACCTAGGTTGCCCTATACCTGACTTCATCCAGCTCCCCACAGCAGGGCATCTACTGCATTCAAGCCACCCATAAGCCCACCAAGGGCATCCATAGCCCTAACTGAAATCCCAGTGGGAGGTAAGGCCACAGCTGGGCTGAGTTCCTCCCAAGAAGCAGGTGACACTTAGCCCATCCTGGAAGATGGGCCAGAGAATAGCCTGAGGCTGGCCAGGGTAGCAGGGCAAGGAACCAGACACAGGCTCTCCACGTCAGACAAATCCAGCAAACAGAAGTCAGAATACGGATGATACTCTTAAAATATGGGACCACTTTCTTACTGTTGGAGGTGAGCAGCTGCTCATCAAATCTAATAAATGCTCAAATGATGCCAAATACAGTTATACTAACTGATTTTTTTTTTTAATAGAACCATCCTCTGACTCTCAGATTAAATCAGTAGAAATGTGATGTGGGGAGAATGCAGCACAAGAGTAGCTGGGGGATTTTTTTTTTTTCTTCTTCTTTTGAACAGTTCATAGGAAGTTTAAAAGAAAAATGGCCCAAATGCCAAGACCAGCATTGAAAGCAATATTAAAAGGACACAATCTAAAATCATGCTACAAAAATAGTGTTATCTGTTTTAACTGAATGTACATCCTTTTTCCCCCAATTCCATGACTGACAAGAGTGCGTATGTGACACATGGAAGGCACCAAAGGTGAAGTGATTATTTGTCTTAAAATATACAAAGACAGAATTGCCTATCAAAAAAAAAAATATAGAGACAGACCTGTAATAAATATCTTAGTGTTTCTGCCATGGGTTCCTAAACCCCTACAAACTTCAAGACAGACTGATTCCCTAGCAGTCCTCCAGACAGAACCACGCCTAACAACATCAAGTTATAAAAAAGCAATGATTTTAGGTAAGTGGGTCAATTTCATGATGATTTGAAAATTAATTTTTAATGGGTTAGGAGTGAACAAGTTGGGGCCAGGCCAGCCCCTTGGTGGGGGTGGGTTGGTGTGGAGTACTATCCCAGCCAATGGCCCATCTTTCGCCCTCTTTAGCACTTGGCCCAGCCACTCCTTAAGTCCTGAGTGCTTGTCCTCCTCATTTCCACAAAGGGGAAGAGAGCTTTGAAACTTGCTGAATCCATTCTGTAAAAGGAAAGCAAAGCAGGGTTCGTGGAGGGAAGCAGCTGTCAGGCAGGCCTGTCCCTGCCTCAAGTGGGAGTGGGGGCCAAGTTTTCCTCACTGTCCTCATTTCACGCCATTCCTTCCATGGCTTTTCTATGTAAAAGAGAGTCAGGGTACTTCCTGCTGGAGTGCAAGCAGCAGCATCCAAAGCAACTTGGATGACAGCTTTGGGAATGACAGTCATCCTCAGAATCTTACTTCATGGCATCTCTCCTTTCAGGCACAATTATAAAAAAGAAAACCTCTAGGCTCTATCCTCCATCCCATTAACAAAGCTGATTAAGGTGCCTCCAGACATACTCTTACCATAATAATTATAACCATAAAAGTTGCACTAGCTCACCAGAGTCCAAGTGATATTAACCCTTAACCAAAGGCT
This sequence comes from Nannospalax galili, assembly GCF_000622305.1. Taxonomy (NCBI): domain Eukaryota; kingdom Metazoa; phylum Chordata; class Mammalia; order Rodentia; family Spalacidae; genus Nannospalax; species Nannospalax galili. The sequence goes on along the minus strand of NW_008349069.1, from coordinate 418,984 downwards.
CACCTGAATTAAAGTCTCAGTAAAAAGGGTGACAAGCTAACCTGATAATACAGGTATGCTCTTCAAGGACCTACAACCTAAACTTGATCCTAGGCAAGTGGCTAGTGCCTCGAGCTCAGTGGGTTTATAGGTCTTTCCCTCCCCTCTCCCCTTCCTCTTTGGTTTTTGCAATAGGAAAAACTAGAAAGGAAAAAAAAATCTCAAAGGTTGGGAAGTTATATTCAATGCCACTGACCAACAAGTAGTTCAATGGAGCATTCCCTTTCAGAAGAAAATTCTAGACCTAACATACTGAAGGTACTTTCTTTCAGAAACAGTTTCTAGCCCGGTGTGGTGGTTCATGCCTTTAATCCCAGCAGGAAGCAGAGGCAGGCAGATCTCTGTGAGATTGAGGCTAGCCTGGTCTACTTACTGAGTTCCAGGCCAGCTGGGACTACAGGGAGACCCTGTCTCAAAAGAAACAAAACACACAAAAGAGTTTCTAATAAAACATTTAAAAATTAAATATTTCAAATGACTTTTTCAACCAGACAGATCTTATGATTATTAAAGTAACTGTGGAACAGAGAAGATACAAAGTTTTATGGAGTTAGGAAAGTTTACAAAGTAAGAACGTAGGTCTGTTAGGTCTTCACTCTGCCTGGAGTGCACCTGAGCCAGATCTGTCACCTGCTCAGACCCAGTGCTGAGAGATGGTGATCTCCCACACACAATTCTTACCCTCAAGTTAATTTTGGAGCATCTGCCCTGCCCTCACCCTTCTGAAAAAAAGGTAATTAATCAAAGACATGTTTCCAGGGCAGTCTGGGGTTATGAGCACATGGAATGCCAATCAAGGCCACTGCTACCTTCCACCACCTCCTCCTCCTCTTCTTCCTCCTTCTCTCATAGACCTCTATTATGCAAACCTCAAATGCCCACCAGACTCCTGTGTAACTGGTCCTAGGAGCAGGTGCTGATAAAATCAGGCCAGGGAAGAGAGAAATGCTGGACTCTTAAGAGGATCTAAAAGAGTATCTGGAGACTGCATGCTAGAAGCCATCCTTAAAGCAAAAAGCAACTTTTTCATTCTGCTCATAAGAAACAGCTAGCATTCTTGGTCTAGAAAGTACAAACCTCTTTCTGCTCCCTGTTTAATGTCACTGTTGCTATGTAGATGACATCCAGAGAAAAAGGCAATCAGGCAGAGGTACAATGACCTTGTGACTGCTCTGTATTTTGAACAGAAGGCAGAGCAAGAACTATATACATTATCACTAAATTGAACATATTTCCCTGCTCCCAAGACTCTCCATAGGGAATCTGGCATGGGTAGGGATTAGTCCTCAGGCTTCCTCACAGACCAGGGAGACATTTCCTCCAAACAGGACATTCGAAATCTATGGGAATCTGAGAAGAGGTAAGCTTCAGCCACACACAGGGTTAGCCAAGACTCACTCATGGCAAGCAAGAATTCACAGACATGTACGGAGAAGAGTCAAGCCTCCATTTCCTCTAAGATTGCCTGTGGCTAACCCAAGTCTAAATCACTAGAAAAACTTCAAAAAAGATGGAGGACACTGCAAACTTGAAAAGAGAAGGAATGTTTTCAATTGAACAATGAAGGTCCCTCCAGAAGCATCTAGCACAGGGTAAAAGCCAGGCACCAGGCACACTAGGCCTGCCCACAGGTGTGAGTAGTCTAGCCTATAAAAGGACCCCAGGGCCAAGTGCTCAGAGTCTGGTGGGCCTCGACAGTTTCTCCGTGGTCAGGGTCTGCCCACTCTAATGTTTTGGCTAAGAAAGTGGTGGGCACTGGGCATGAGCAGCCTACTGTGTTCTTGCTTTTTCTATAGACAAAAGTAATCTCTCCTGCATGGCTGTCTACTTTAAACAGAACTTTTATGAAGAAATTTTAACTCATTACTGCGTTTGCCTTTTCTAGGAGCCAACAAGTGTCTAGGTTTTCTTGGCGGCAGTTTCTCCATATGAAAGGCAAAGGGCATTGTGAAGGGATGGGGGCCCACCCAGCCAACCAAAACAGTGCCAAAATATACTTTCTCTGAAGTGTTTGCATCTATCAAAATCACCAAATGCTACATCTCCAGGAACATACCAGATGTTCCCAGCAAGTACAGTTCCAAGTTTTACTCCAACTGTGAGAGTCAATTCATCCCTGCAGGAAAGGTAAGGTTGCCTTAAAATACCCTAAACCTAAGTGACATCAGTTCATAGTAGAATTACTAAAGATAAAATTATGCTTCCTTCAATTTGCAAGGTCCTCAAGACCCTGAATCTAAATTGTCTTGTTTGTACACAGAGGCACCATAAGAAAAATGTAGGTGTCTTTACAATCACCATTAATAACCATATTCCCTTCATGATTTTTCCTCACCACACTGGTTGTATAGGAGGAGATACAGAGCTGTTCACTACGCTGATTAAAAAGTGTACAGCCACTTCTGGTTCTCTGGGAGCTAGTTAAATAGCACAAGCAAACACATATACAAAAGTCATGGGGAAGCTTCATAGCACAAAGGATATTAGTTACTAGGACATAAATAATTCCAAAGATTCTATCACTAAGATGCAAATTACTCCTAAGTCTCTGGCCATAAGAGGACACCACTTTTATCATCTCTCTGCATACACGCTATTGATGGGCCTCAAAGATTATTTCTTTCAGCTGACAACACTTCTTCAGAAGGCCAATCAACAGTCTCCTTTCACCAGATGATAAAATGGTTTTATTGAAGTGACCTGGATATACTTGGGCAACAATCCTGCCTGAATGGTTCTTTTCTCCAGCTCACTTCAAAGGTAGCCTTTTACTGAGGCCCGGTCATATGACTCCCAGCAGATTTCTGATAAAGCTCAGGGTGGGCCTTCCAAGTGGGTCCCATATGATGCAGGCCGAGTCTTTGCAACTCTATTTTAAATGGAATTTTCAGAGGGAGAGAAGCCCAATTTTGATTATGCAGACACACTCAGAAAATGCAAAATAACTATGTAAAAGGAACAGATAAAATCCAGATGTCATCTGCTTCCCCGCATCACCACATATAACAGGTTCAAAGTTGGTAAAGCACGAGGTGTGTTGACTCACAGCATGCTTAGAGAGGCCTCTCTATCAGGAGGTGGGCCTGGGGCCAGGTCCAGGCTGCCCTCAGAGGAGAAGGGGGGTGGAGGGGGAGTTATCACCAAAGTAGCTGGGTCAGCCTCTAAACATGTGACCTTGGCTACAGGCACCTGGAACTGCAGCAGAACCAGATTGCACTGGATGTTGGGTTTAGGGAGCCAGTCCCTAGCCCTGTCCCTCAGCAAATACAGCCTGATACCATTTCCTGTAGACTCCCAGCCTCATGGCGTTACCAATAGCCCCTCACTGCTACTAAACCATACAACGCTGCTCTTCCCTAAAGAATGCAAACCACAGTGCACAGGGGCGCCTCCTCACAGACTTGCCTCCCCCAACATTGCCACCAACTTTCCAGGTTATGTACTACAAAGGACACTGCTCAGGCTGTAAATAGTCCTCAACACAAAACAGCAGGGGTTCATTCTACTGCAAAATCTTCCCACCAGCAGGGTCATTTCCTTGGTGAGGGCTAACTATACACAAAATAGTAGAGCTACAGTGAGGTCTGTAAACATTAACAGTGCAGAGTGGGAACCTGACATGTTAAAACAATTTTCCAAAAAGATTAGTCTCTAAAAACAACAAAACTACAGCATCATAGGGGCTTAACTCATTCACCACAAAAATAATCTTCACTTTATCAAGAACCAATAAAAAGCCTTATGTAACTAGGATTTTCGACACGTTCCAAGACTGATGCTTATAGTGATGACACTCAGGCACCAAAAGTGACAACAATGCCTCTTGAAACATCCATGGAAGGATGTGTCCTCGTGCAAATTCAAGTATTTTCAAATCCTAGACAAACTGAGAGTCACTTTAGAACTCTTCTCAGGCATTTAGAAAATTAGCACATGTCCATAAAATAGAGGCTCTGCTTGAGTGTGCCGCTTTGTCACACACACACACACACACACACACACACACACACACACACGACACACATGTGTGGTCCATGAGGCCAGCAACTCCTCAAGTGCTTCGGCTGGTGGAAGAATGTTCAACTGTTTCTTTTGCAGGTTTCACCTGAGAAGGTAAAACTGCAGAAACTGCAACTCAGCCTCAAGGTATGTAGGGCAGGCAGGAGACTGGCAAACAAGATGGTCCCTATATTCCTGGGAACAAATACGGGACCCAGGAAGGTAATTCATCTGAGGAAGAATCAAGTGATTTCTCAGCAGGGTAGGAGACACACATGGTCATTCACACCCATGAGTCAGTGGTCCCATGGAGCTGTTCCCACAGGACACCATGTTTTCTTGTCCTGTAACAGATAGGCTCAGCAAGGAGGCTCCAGGAGCACATCCATTTGCCAAGCCCCTCAGAGTCACACTGGGCATCTGGATGCCCCAGGCATGGAAGACAAAGAGGGTGGATCCAGCCAGCCAGACTTAACACCCACCCACAGCACACCAGGGAGCTGCCCAAGAACCATACAGGCTGTTCCAGCTGTGTACCTTTCTTTGGCAGTTCCCTTCTTAGCAGCCCCATTTAACCTAAAGTTTTGACTCATCATAAATACACATGACAGGGTGGCTCAGAGTCAGATGAGGACAGCTAAGACCTGGAGTGGATATAAGCAGTCAGTGAGGCCAGCTGTTCCCACAGCCACCCAATGTTGGAGGACCTGGGCCTTTCCAGCCCACCACAGATCAGTCACTGGGCCACTTTAGATACCCTTCCCCAAAGTGAATTTTTATCAAATAAGACAAAATTCAACTGTATCACACAAAAACTGGATCTGACGTGCTGAGAGAAAGAAAACTTGATTGGAAGAATGAACATGAGGGCAGAGGGAAGAGGACTCTGGTAGGTTCTCATGTGTCCAGGCGCTGGATCTCAGGGCGACTGTCCACATCTCTGGACTCGGTGCGAGCTCGGATGTAGTCATTAGTGCTCTGCTGGCGGAGGCTGAGTCTCCATTTCTGCACAGCCAGGAAGGTGCTCACTGCATAGGCCGCTGTTGCCAAGAAGCCAAATATCTAAAATATACAGGCACAGTTACCCTTGCTTATGTGCCCTGAAGCTGAGTGTCATCACAGGGACCCAAGCTATGTGCAGTCCCTTCCAGCCATATCCCATTCCCAACCTTGTTCAATGCACAGTGATTATCTGGTTCAAGTGCTAGTCATATGACCCAAAGAAACTCCAGCTTGACCTGAGGACAACTAAAGAGGTCTTCTAAAATCTTTTGATTTTTATTTATTTAATCTCTGTGTGTGCACGATGTGTGTGTATATGCATGCAGGTATTTGTGTGAGTGTAGGTACATGTGTGTCACAATGTGCATGTGAAGGGCAGAAGACAACCTTGGGTGTCAGTCCTCTCCTTCCACCTTGTTTGAGGCAGGGTTTCTTCTTGTTGGAAGCTTGTCTACACCAGCTAGCTGGCCCGTGAGCTCCAGGGAGTCTCCTCTCTCCATCTTGCCTTAGGAGCACTGGGATTACAAATGTACCTGCTACTGCATCCAACGTCACATGGGTTCTGGTGATCCAAACTCAGGTCCTCATGCATGCTGGCAAGCGCTTTATCCACTGAGACCACCCCCCCAGCCCATTATTTCTTTTAAAAATTATTAATATTATTGTTGTTATATTATTTTGAGACAGTCTCACTATGTAGCCCTGGCTGGCTAGGAATGCTCTATGTGGACCAGGATGTCAAATTTATGGCAATCCTCTTGCCTCCTGAGTTCCGGGATTACAGGTATGTACCACCAAGGGTGCCTCCCCCCGCTGGTTTTTTTTTTTTTTTAAATCACAAAAGTACCACTTTTACTGGATGTAATTCACGGCCATTAGTCCCACAGGTGAAAATATAAAGTAGACAAAATATGATATAGAAAGAATATTAGAGTCTCTCATGTATCGCCCACATGAAGCCACAGAGCCCATGCTCCGCCGCATCACAGCCCTGGTGCCTCCTGCCGCCTCATACCCAGGCAGCTTCAGGTGAGACTCAGCGGAGTTTTAATTATTTAGTCAGGTTTGATGCATCTCCTGAGTGGCCCTGGAAGAGCAGCCAGTTTTAAAAAAACTAAAAAACGGTTTATTATAGTCTGAGTGAGATGACACATTCCTTTAGTCCCAGCACTTCACAGACAGAGGATGAGGCAGCCTGGTCTACACAGGCATTTTCAGGCCAGCCTGGAACTTTACATAGTGAAACCCTGTCTCAAACAACAAACAAAAAATGTATTACATTTATTCATCTCTTTTAGTGTACACCTGTTTGTGTGAGAGTGGTATACTACAACACACAGGTGGAGGTCTCAGAGGACAATCTGTGGGAATCAGTTCTCTCCTTCCACCACGTGAGAGAGACACAGGGATGGAACTCAGGCCATCAGGCTTGGCAGCAAGTGCCTTTACCTGCTGTGCCATCTTGCTGGCCCCAGGTTAGTAGTTTTTAAAGTCTCTTATCCACCCCCACCCATTTCAAGTGATACATGGTCCTTATAAATCAACGACAAAAACACAGAGCATGAGGAGTGAACCCGTTCTATTATAGAGACCTCTCCCTCCCCAATCCCTTGATTGACCATGACCAGGAAAGGAATCACTAAAGGAGGATCATAAGATACATGCCAGGGGACAGAGGAGAGCAAGTCTTGGGAGGTGCGAAATTAGCCTGCATTTGGACCAGTCCAGTTCACTTACCACAGCAGCAATCTCTGCTCCGGTTTTGTGGTTTAAAGCAGCCAATACAATTGAGGCAATAAAGAAAAAGAAAGTGCTGAGTCCAGTGTTGACCAAATCCTAAAGAAAAAGGGAAAATAGGTGTCATTCAAAAAGGAACTAAGAAACTTTCTAGACTCATTCTATCCAGCTTCTGGTGGCTCCAAATCTCTCAGCGTCATAGGAGCACTGCTCACACAAAGGAAGAGAAAAATAACATTCCTAAGCAAATCACTACAGCAAAATCCACACCTTAACCTGCCATGTTACCAAGTCTTGCTCTGAAGAGAACCAAAATTGACAAGACTAATTACTGTTCATAGAGTTCTGGCTTATTTATTCATTTGTCTGTTTACAGTGTTGGGAGCTGAACCCAGGTCCCTTACACATGCTGCCAAGTACTCTACCACTGAACTACCCCTAGCCTTCAAGTGTTATCTTTTTACTTTGTTTTTTGTTTGTTTGTTTGTTTGTTTTGAGACAGGGTCTCCCTGTGGCCTCAGTTGGCTTGGAACTCACTATGAAGACCAAGGTGGCCTCTATCTCACAGAGATTTGCCTGCCTCTGCCTCCTAAGTGCTGGGATTAAAGGCATGTGCCACCATACCTGGTTCATCTTTTTTTAAAAACTGCCCATATAAGGGTTGGAGATAAACAGTGCTTTCTGGACACAACAGGGTGGTTACGCATGTGAACAGTGGCTGCGACTGCATACACAAAACCTACACAAGATCAAACCACACAAAATCCCAGCATAGAGAGGGGAGATGGGCAGAAAAACCCCACCCCTAGTGAGGAAGCTATTGGCAGCTGATGGCTGCTGGGGGAGGGAGAGTCACTTTTCTTCAAAGAAGTGGTCTCTGAGAAGCTACTGTGCTCCACATATGACTCTACACATATATTACACATATACTAGAAGCAGTAAATGGACTTGGGGGGGGCATGAAATTGGAAATTGGGAGCGAGCAGTGGTGAAGAGAGTAGAGGAGGAGTTGTAGGGGAAGGAATAAGGAGTAGACTTTATCAAAATACATTATATGCATGTATAAAATTCTCAAACAATTAAAAAAAATACAAAAAGAAGGTGGGTGGTTATATCTCCTTGGTATGGGGCCAAGCTTCCCAAGAGTCCAAATGTACTGAAACTGGTAGAGCGCCCCAGCACTCTCTTACCTTCCTGTGTGACATCCGAAGCACATTTTTATACACTGAGAACATCCTTTCTTAACAGGCTTTCGGGCTTCTATGTCACCCAAGCCTGGAGACTTCCAAGTTTTTACAAAGCAAGTGAGGTTACGGACCCAGTGTTTGATGTGTTTCACTGCTGCCTCACTTGTGAAACGGAACACAGCACAGTGACTAAGAGTTGCAGGCAGATGGAGAGCCCTAATCAACCTATGACTTTAGACAAGCTGCTCTGCTCCTCTGTGTTTCAAGTGGGAACAGTAGCCCCTTCATTCCATAGTTGTTCTGGAGAGTAAATGGAACCATGCAGGTGATGAGCCAAGCTCTGAGCCTGGCCCCAGTCAGGGTCCTCTATGTGCTCACTGATACTTCTGTTATAGCTGCTCTGGCATTAGGCCCCCACTATCCCAGGTTACTGTACCTCACAGCCTCCGTGAACTCCATTGGGGAAGAAATTGCAGGAAAAAGCCCGATCTGCTTAAGTGGCTAGCTGGCTACACCATCAAACCTGGGGGATCCTCTGGTCTAGATTGACTTTCTTAATATTTTTATTATTTTTTTAATTTTATGTGTATGAGTGTATTGCCTGCATGTATGTGAGTGCACCCGTGTTGTGCAATGCCGCGGAGGTCAGAAGAGGGCTTCAGATTCCCCAGGAACTGGAGTTACGGACAGTTCATAGCCTCCATGTGGGTGCTGGGAATTGAACCTGGGTCCTCTGCAAGAGTAGTCAGTGCTCTTAACTGCTGAGCCATCTCTCCAGCCCCTTGACTTTCTTTTTAAAGATGTCAAGATACAACATTCTATCTTAAAAGTACCAAGCCTGTCCAAGCACTTGGGAGGCAGAGGCCAGTGGATCTCTGTGAGTTTCAGGCTAGTTGGGGTTACAGGGAGACCCTGTCTCAAAAAAAGACCAAAAAAAAAAAAAAAAAAGTATCAAGCCTGTACAACAGGAACTCAGCAGCCAGGACTTCTGCTAAACTTGAGAAAAGCTCAGAGTAGGTACCATGAGGCTGTTTAGAGATACTACCAGCAGGACAGATTTCAGCTGTGACCCACCAAGGCCAAGGCAAACCACTCACAAATTCAAACCAGGAAGTAGTTAGATACCCTCAACTCTAGATAGGTGCTAAAAGGCTTATT
>NW_008349069.1:401399-409840 GCF_000622305.1 Nannospalax galili | reverse complement strand
TGTGGGGGCTGGAGAGATGGCTCAGTGGTTAAGAACACTGGCTGTTCTTGCAGAAGACCCAGGCTCAAATTCCAGCACCCACATGGCAGCTAACAACTGTCCTTAACTCCAGTTCTAGGGGATCTGACACCCTCTTCTGACCTCCACAGCCAACACAGGTGCACCTACATTCAGACAGTACATGCATACACATAAAAAATTTTTTAAAAAGCCAGGTGTGGTGGCACATGCCTGTAGTCTCAGCACTTGGGAAGCATAGGCAGGTGGATCTCTGTGAGTTCAAGGCCAGCCTGGTCTACATAGTGAGTTCCAGGACAGCTGGGGCTACAGGGAAACCCTGTCTCAAAAAGACCAAAAAAAAAAATTTTCTTTCACGATTTCCTACCATGTTATCAGGCATACCAACAACTGCTACTACAAGTACATCTCTGCCTCCTTCCTCCACTGTAAGAAATGCACTTGATTCAAGAATGAGCTTAAAAAGCCAGGCATGGTGGTGCATGCCTGTAATCTCAATACTTGAGAGCTAGAGGCAGAAGATTAGGAGTTTAAGATCATCCTTGGCTACAGAGTAAGTTTGAGGCCAGCCTGGGATATATGAGATTCTGTCTCAAAAAATAAATAAAATAACAAAATAAATAAATAAAATAAAACCTATCATTACATTTCCCTCCACATTCAATTCTACAACAAAACCAGCTGAGTTTTCAACTGACATTAACTTTTCCAGATCTAACTCCTTTTGGTATTCCCACCACCCCCTGCACCAAAAGAGGGTTCTATTAGGACAACACAGGAAACACTTCATAAGAAAGGCTATCTCTTCACATCCCATGGGGCTACCATTTCTCCTGGTGCCCATAGGAACCAAACACCAGTCAGAAAGAGGCAGAGCCACACTTGGCTTCGTGTGTGGCTCTAGTCACCAGGGCAAGGCTATGGGGGCTGCAGCCCAGGATGAGGGCAGGTAGTCTGCAGCACTCTCCTGTCCTCCAGCAGCTGGGGTGCTGGTAGATTCTCTCACAAACAGAGAGACAGGTCCCTGTGTTCCAGAGCATCATCCTCAGTGAGTCCCTTTGCCATTCCACATGCTTATTTACAAAGAAACAGTAAGAAATCGTATGATATTAAAATTCCTTTCTTATTCAAGGAGAAGAGTTCAGAAAGGGAGCATAAGACTGACCAGCTCTAAACATCCCAGGTCAACTGACAAGTGTCTAAACGGGTGGAGAACCCAAACCACTGAGATAGGAAGGACTCATCTCGCTGCAGCCCTCTGGTCAAATCTGAAATCCCCCAGCTGTTTCCAATTTAATAACACCTTTCAGAGTTTTGAGTTATTGGCATTTTCACTTACACTGTCAATTCTTCCAAATTTTTTTTTTTTTTTTTTTGCTTGTTTTTTTGAAACAAAGTGTCCCTATGTAACTGTGGTGAGCCTATAATTCCTGGTGTAAACCAGGCCGGCACTGAATTTACATTGCTCCTCCTGCCTCTGCTTCCCAAGTTCTAGAATTACAGGAGCCAGCCATGCACACCACCAGGATCAATATTTTTATAAATGGCATTTAGGTCTAGTCTGAAAAATATGCAAATGTATTAATTCTGTTTTCTTTCTCATATTCTGCAAATGCCAACATGGTTAGTCTTCTCAGATGACTGTAAAATAGAAATAACATCTTAGAAAGGGCCAACAATTTCATTGTTTCTACCATTAGTTAAGATACAATTTATTAGCTGGGCGTGGTGGTGCACACCTTTAGTCCCAGCACTCGGGAGGCAGAGGCAGGCGGATCTCTATGAGTTCAAGGCCAGCCTTACATAGGTTTGCATAGTGAGTTCCAGGACAGCTGGGGCTACAGGGAGACCCTGTCTCAAAAAGACCAAAAAAAAAAAAAAAGATACAATTTACTGGGCTGGAGAGATGGCTCAGCGGTTAAGAACACTGACTGTTCTTGCAGAAGACCCGAGTTCAAACCCCAGTGCTCACATGGCAGCTAACAACTGTAACTCCAGTTCCAGGGGATCTAATAATCTCTTCTGTCCTCCTCTGGCAATGCACGACACGGGTGCACTTAACTACATCCAGGCAATACATGCATACACATAAAATAAAAATAATAAATAAAAATTTTAAAAATAATATAATTTTTTAAAAAGGTACAATTTACTTTTGTAGTTTTACTCAACCCAGAAAAGAAATTTAAACTTCATAGCTGAATTATAAGGGAATTTTTAAGTATCAAAATGAACTAGAACCAAACATGATGGAGAGATTGTAACTTTCCCTAAGAGCCAACAGGAGATGACTCACAACCAGAGGGGTGACATATACTCACTGTCAGGTTCCAGTTGATCTGGGGGATCCTCATATGAAGGTTGAGGCTGAACAGAATCAGCAAGACTCCGGTCACCACAAATGCACTGCAGCTTACAAACTCAAAAAAATAGAGGCCTTCACATGGGGAGCACTCCATGATGGTCTCAATGCAGATGAATGCAATCAGGGCCAAGATCTAGGAAGAAAATTGGAAACATACATGCATGTGTATATTTAGTATACCATCTGTGGACATACATGCCTACTATGTTTAAATAAAATTGAACAACACACAGCCTGCAGAGTTCTATGTAGACAGCAGTGTAACTGTCCAAAGTATGGCCTGCTTCAGTCCATGGGTAGGAACAGGTAGAGGGGTGGGAGGGAAAGGATGAAATCAGCAGAGGCCCACCACTACACTGAAATCAGCCAGGTAGGGCATGGCCTGGGTGGGAACCCCAGGCCCTTGGCACCTCTGGAAGGAGGAAGAAAGAACCATCTCTGCCCTGTTCCTTCCTCCTCTGAGGTCCCTAAAAAGAAGTGGTCCATCTCAATGAATTTACATGCTTTTGGAAAGTGTTCTCCTGGGCTGGTTAGTTAAGGAAAAAAATTTTTAAATCTTACAGTAGAATCAATTGCTTTCTGAGGAAGACCAAAGTAACGTTCTAGCAGTGTGTCCTAAGTTTGATCATAAAACCAAAAAGAAGCCAGGCATGGTGGTACCTGCCTTTACTCTCAGCACCTAGGAGGCAGAGGCAGGTGGATCTCTGTGAGTTCAAGTCCAGCCTGGTCTACACAGCAAGTTCCAGGTCAGCTGGGGCTACAGGGAGACCCTGTCTCAAAAAGACAAAATAAAACAAAACAAAAAAACAAAGAAATATCAGTGGACATGATCAAGTGAACATTTAGAGGTGGGTTCAGAAGAAGCCCAAAGCTGCAATAAATGGCCTGCTGAGCAAGGGTGGTCTCGAGCCTGATCAAGCCTCACCTCACAGAGCTCCCCTTATAAAGCCTATACCACATCCACCTCCCTCCCCACTGAGACACAGGTCAAGAAAGCAAAGGCAGGCAGTTCTGAGGTCACCAGAGCCAGCAGCCCAGAGTCCCTGGGATGGTGCAAAATGCAGAAGCTCTGCCTCAGTTCCTGGCCCTGCAGAATCAGAACCTGCTTTCTACAGGGGCAAAGGTGACTCTGGAGCCCTTCCTTCCTCTAGAAGTCTTGCTCACACCTTTCAACCCACCAGTCAATGCTTCTTCCCTAGGGCCTCCCTAGTTGTTTCTCCCTGCCAGATGTGATTCTTTCCCACTCTTACAGTGTTGCTCTCCATCTCCTGGGTGTTTGGCAGCAGGGCCAGCCATCTCCCCCTACCACAGCACCAAGCTCTGTTATATGTACGGAACCATTACTGTAGAGCCACTATAGCCTCACACCCACCCTTCTGAACTTATCAGGCTCTCCACCTTCCTACTGCCAATACAGCACACCTTTGTTTGCTTTTCTATTCCAAGTCAACACATAAGATATGGATCTTGTTGGTCAAAGGACACAAAATTTCAGCCAGTAAAGAATTAGCTCTGATCTACTGAGCAACATGATGACTATAGTGTTTACAAGAGTGTTTATTTATATTTTGAAAACAGCTAAGAGAACAGGGTTTTTTTCTCTTTGGTAGAAAAAGTGAAACACTGGGTGTGCCCATTACCCTGCTTGAGACATTCCACAATGTACACTATAAATAGATACAAGTTTTATTTATCCAACAGAAAATGAAACAAAATATACCAGTCGTGATATGGAGGCAAGCAGATCTCTGTGAGACCAAGGCCAGCCTGATCTACATAGCAACTTCCAGGCCGGCTGGGGCTACAGGAAGACTCTGTCTCAAAAAGGACCCATCAAAATTTTTTTTAAAAAATGAAACAAGGGGGCTGGAGAGATGGCTCAGCGGTTAAGAACACTGGCTGTTCTTGCAGAGGACCTGGGTTCAAACCTCAGCACCCACATGGCAGCTAACAACTGTCTGTAACACCAATCCCAGGGGACCCAACAGCCTCTTCTGTCCTCTGTGGGCATTGCACGACACGGGTGCACTCACCTACATGCAGGTAATACACACATACACATAGAAGTAATAAAATATTTAAGAAAAAAAATGAAACAAAAGTTATGAGTCTCTAAGCACACATTTTGTGCTTTCCTAATGAGTCACCTCATAATTCTCACAGAACCATAGACCTAAATTCTCCATCTGAATGATATGCCTAACTTGCAATCAATTTACAAAAGAAACAGTTCATATAAGGGAAACTCCAAAACTTTTTCTTTTTTCACCCCTGTAATCGGATCTACTAATCTTGGGCAAGAAATAACACACTGTGCTGATGAGTTACAAATGTTTCTGGTATGCTAACTTCAACCACATTTGTGTGGAAAGGTAACACCTACATTCTTAAATGTTAAAATAAAAATGGCTCAAAAATATGTAAATGTAACAGGCCACTCATAACGACAAGTGAACAAAATAGACAACAATCCCTGCTCCCTAGCTCATAGCCTAATTAATAAGTTTTTAAAGGTTAAAAAAAAAGTAGGCAAGTTATGATAAGAACAACAGGGACAGATTAAAGCAGGGAGGTAGCATGAAGCTGTAGGGTGGCCTTGGGAGGCCTGGCTGCCAAGCAGGTGGCAGTGGCAGGAAGGGGGAGGCTGTCAGGAGGAGGGGTGGTGTGAGGTGAGGGCAGCTGCAAGAGTCTCTAGGGCTGCAGCACTGAGTACCAGGAGACTCCCTTGTGCACAGACAGGATATGGGAGAGGCCATGTGCACAGAACCTGAGGTGTGGGAAGGACCTAGGCAAAGGCTGGAGAACAGTTGGAGGGAGGGTCTCTACAATACTCCAGACGGGAGAATGATATTAGACTAGGAGGCAACAGTCCAGATGGTGAGCAGGGGTGAATTCTGGCATAGATTGGGGGCAGAGCCTATAGCATTTGCTGGCAGATGAGACCTGAGAAGGGAGAAATTTTGATTCTAAAGCTTTTGCCTGATTGTAATGCTGGAGGAATGGCACTGCCATACTGAGATGGGAAAGCCACTGGGAGGAGACTGGAGGGTGAGGTCAGGAGCTTGTTTGGAACATGCTAAGGCTGAAATGGCCCCTAGGCTTCGAGTCCCGTAGTTTATTAGATATGTGCATTTTAGGTTTGAAGGAGAGGCTGGGATGGAGCCTCACTACCTATGGAGCAAGGACAGGAAAAAAAGAAGGCCTAGGGTTAGGCCTGGGCACTCCTACACATCCATGATAGAAGTCAGTTGTTCTAGGTTTAGCTCTCAGGTTGCCAGTGGTCACTGGGCATGTGGGATCCAACCTCCGAACTGGCCCCAATCATCCATGCCTCCTACAGGGCTGAAAAGTCACTGTGGAGTCTTCCCTGCTCTCACTTTGGGGTAACTCCTTCTGGGGGCAATGAGCTGCCATATCATGAGGACACTTAAAGAGCCCTGTGGAAAAGCAAGTGCCCAAGAACTAAAGCCTCCTGCCCACAGCCAGATGAACAAGCCATCTTGGAAGAAGGTTCCCCTACCCCAGGAGAGCCATTAGATGACACAGTCCCAGCCAATGTCCTGACTAGAACACCACAAGAACCACACCTAAGCCACTCTAGAACTCTGGATCCCCAGAAGCTGAAGGAAAACAAGACTACTGTTTTAAGCCACCAAGTTTGGGGGCAATTAGTTGCCATCAATAGATAACACATGTGGGGGGGGCTCATTCATATAATAACTACTAGATCAAAGAGTACCTGCTACTCACTAGCTACCAAGAATCATGCACTATATAGGCATTCCTCATTGTTACCACTAGCCCAAGCCTGTGGCATAGGCATTAGCCCCATTTTATAGATAAGGAAACTGAAGTCCTATCGGGCAGACAGGGAACAGGAGGCAGGGCCAGGATGTCATAGCCAAGACTGGATCCCCAGTCTCTAGTTATCACTGCCTCCCTCTACCACATCCTATTAGTTCCTTGTCTATAGAGCAGCACCTGCCTGCTTTGCATGCCTCAAATTGTGTTCCAAATACAACAACAAAAAAGGTCTGTAAACAATAATATACCACATACAAAATAAAGAAAAATGTAATGGGGCTAGAGAGATGTCTCAATGATTAAGAGCACTTACTGCTCTTGCAGAGGTCCCAGGTTCAGTTCCCAGCACCCACATCAAGTGGTTCACAACCACCTGTAACTCCAGCTCCAGGGATCTGATGCCCTCTGGCCTCTGATGGCGACTGCACACAATTGGTGCACATAAACTCACAGGGGCACACACACATACTTATGATTTTTTTTTGTTTTTTTTTATTTTTTTGCTAATCTTCTCTGTATCGTTCCAATTTTAGTATATGTGCTGCCGAAGCACGATTTTTTAAAGTTATAATCTATATATTAGTAATTTTTGTTTCAGAAAACATGTATTATACATCTTGTTTTTTAGCCTACTTTTAAATAAAGGGAAATACATGTTATTTTTAATGACTACATAGTATTTGCATGTAAAGATAAATAAATGTGCATATCCATACACACCATAATTTAAACAATCCCTAATGATGCTATTTAGATGTTTCTAATAAGCACCTTTGAAGTAAACCCATCTATTAACCAACAAGAAGAAAGGACCGACTCAGCTGGTTGTGTTGGGAGCCCCCAACGTCAAGACAACCGAGTAATCAATCAAGTCAATTAAGTCATTTGATTTACAGCAACTTTGCAGAAAACAAAAAAGTAAAAACTGTCAACAGGTTTGAGAAGATATGAGGAAAGCTACTGCATTTGCTACTCAGGAGGACCTGGGTGTCCTTGAAGAGCCCTTTCCATGTAGGACCTACCAGCTGACACAGTATTTTCAGAGTTGATATGTAAGTTCATATGACAAGGCTGTTAGGTTTCCACCTGTGGCTGTGACTAACAACATCAAAACAGAGGAAGAGAAAGGGAAGGTCTAGTTGGCCAAATTATTATATTAATAATACTTTCCAAATAGTCAGAAAACCCTATGTTAACCACTGACTGAATAAGGCCTCTCTGGAGACCATGCTGTGAAGAGTCTTCACAAAGTTACCCAGTTCTCTGCTGTGCAGGCACATGGTGGGGCTGAAGATCTATGCTGTGAGACTTTCTAGAGGTGGGTTTATTTTAGAAGATGAATATGATGCTTCAGGGCTCCTCACTTGCATCAGTTCCCTGCAAAATCCCGGAAAGGATTCCAGCAATGTGCTCACATGGTTGTTTTTGCAAAGCCTACAAAAAGCAAGCTATTTTAACAGCAATCAGCTCAGACCACCACCTCCTTCCACTCCACTTCTGCTCCTCCTGGCAAGTTATGATGGAAAAGCAACAGGCATTCTGGGGATTCAGCTAATTGGAAGCTAAGTGAAGAATGCATTAAATGTGGGGTTAGCTGTGTCTTTCACAAGTGGTCAAGTTCCTGTAGCCTTACCAGTACAGAAATGGCTTCCAGCATCTACTACACTGACTGACCTGATACTGTGGCAGAGACAGGCCCCCCAAATTCATGAGATAAATGTGCCCTATAATGCCAACTAGAAGCAGGTGAGGGGTGGGGAAGAAACGGGGTTTAGTCTCATGGCACCAGCAGCAGGCTATTGGGGGATCCTTCGGCTCTCGTGCATTAGATTAAGAGAAGAAATGCAATGCATACCACCAGGACTATGCTCAGTATCTTCTCCCCTTTTGGGTGGAAACCACACGGAACAGAACGTCCTCCAGGGTTTGTGCATACTGACTATATAGCAATAATGTTCAATACAATAGAGTGGCAATCTACATAATAAGCCCAAGTTTCAAATTGATTTTGTATATTTTTTAAAAATTATCAATCATGCTGGGCATGGTGGCATACAATAGAGTGGCAATCTACATAATAAGCCCAAGTTTCAAATTGATTTTGTATATTTTTTAAAAATTATCAATCATGCTGGGCATGGTGGCGCACGCCTTTAATCCCAGCACTTGGGAGGCAGGTGGATCTTTGTGAGTTCGAGGCCAGCCTGGTCTACATAGTGAGCTCCAGGCCAGCTGGGGCTACAGGGAAACCCTA
>NW_008349069.1:384414-398320 GCF_000622305.1 Nannospalax galili | reverse complement strand
AGGAAGACATGCCCATACAAATATAAGAAGCATATAAAACACCAACTAGACAGGACCAGAAAAGAAACTCTTTACAGACATCATAGTAAAAATACTACACGTACAGAATGAAGAGACAATACTGAAAGCTGCAAAAGAGAAACAACAAGTCACATATAAAGGAAAACCCATCAGGATTACAGCTTACTTTTCAGTGCAAACTATGAAAGCCAGAAGAGCCTGGACTAAAATATTCCCAGTTCTAAATGACCACAGATGCCAACCCAGATTACTATATCCAGCCAAAATGTCTATTATAGTCAAAAGGGGAGAAATAAAAAAAAAAAAAAAAAAAAAAAAAAAAAAAAAATTATCAATCATATCAAAGTTCAAATCCAACAGGGAAGAACTGCCATTTGTACATATATTTCTTAAAGATTTCATTTTGTTGGAGGGGGGCTTTTTGAAACAGGATTTCCCTGTAGCCCCAGCTGGCCTGGAACTCACTATGTAGACCAGGCTGACCTCAAACTCACAGAGATCCACCTGCCTCTGCCTCCCACATGCTGGGACTACAGGTGTGCGCCAGCACGCCCAGCTTGATTTCATTTATTTTTATGTATATGTGTTACATACAAATGGTATGTATATGTACTATTTGCTTGCAAGTGCCGGAGGAGGCCAGAAGAGGGTGTCAGATTCCCTGGAACTTGAGTTACTGAGCTGTCGTGTGGATACTAGAAACCAAACCTGGGTCCTCTGCAAGAGCAGCAAGTGCTCTTTTTTTTTTTTTTTTTTTTTTTGTCTTTTTGAGACAGGACTTCTCTGTAGCCCCAGCTGACCTAGAACTCACTATGTAGATCAGGCTGGACTGGAACTCACAGAGATCTGCCTACCTCTGCCTCTGAGTGCTGGGATTAAAGGCGTGTGCCACCAATTCCCAGCTACAACAAGTGCTCTTAACTGCTGAATCATCTCTCCAGCCTCCATTTGAATCTTAAGTCTTTTTATTTTGGTATTTTTACTTTCTCCATTTTTGTGTGTATGAGGTGCACATGTGTACAAATATATGTTTACATCTGTGAGGGTACATGTACATGTGTGTATGTAGAGGCCAGCAGTTGATGTTAGGAATTATCCTTGAAAGTTCTTCTATCTTATTCAATGAGACAAATTCTCTTAATCAAATTCAGTTTGCTGATATGGCTAAGTCTTGAAAGCCAGATTGCTCTGGGGGATTCCCATCTCTACCTTCTAAGGCTAGAATTACAGACAGGCTGCCACACCCACCTGGCATTCATGTGGGTTCTGGGGATCTGAACTCTGGTCCTCACACATGCACAGCCAGTGCATTAATTAATTACTGAGTCATCTCTCCACCCCATTTTTCGTTTTTGTTTTTGTTTTTTTTTTTTTTTTTTTTGAGACAGTCAGTTTCGTACATATCAGACTCATATTCAATTTACTATAGTAGTCAAAGCTGGTCTTGAACTTCTAGTCCTCCTGCCTTCACTTCCAAATGCTACAATTATAGGTATGCACCATCACACCTGACTAGGAAGGACCTATCTTAGTAAGACCAAAACAAAATCAGAAAGAAAATGGTTTTTTTCCTTTTTAAGACATTAAAACTTTTTTTCACTATCTTTGTACTTATTATTATTATGGAGGGAGGGGTGAATGTCTCAGAACATGTATGGCGGCTACCACACCTGGCTTGCTTTTACTTTTTTTTAATGCATATATTTTTTAATTTATTTTTTTATATGTATGAGTTTTTGTCTGCATGTATGTTAAGTGCACCTGTGTTATGCAGTGCCTATGGGTCCAGAGAGGGTGTTGGATCCCCCTGTTACTGGAGTTATAAATGGTTACTAACTGCCATGTGGGTGCTGGGAACTGAACCTGGGTCCTTTGCAAGAGCTCTTAATGACTAAGCCATCTCTCTAGCCCCAGTTTTATAATCTTAATTGTATGTATATTTCCTTAATCTGAATCTCCAAAATCATTTATGAGTCTTTTTCAAGACCCCCCCTCCCGAAACCTGGATCTATTCCTGGGCTTGGGAGAAGAAATGTGAGACCCTGTCTCAAAAAAACAAAAAAGTTATCCTCTAACCTCCACATGCACATTGTGGCACACATATACCCATACTCACATAGAAAGGAATCAGACATTTTGTGTTTTTGTACTTTAAACATCCCTGTGATGTATGAATACATAGGAAAGATATATACCTAGAACTCATGGTTATACATTTATTATACCTGCATGTTTGAGATGTAAATAGATCACATGTATATAAGTTTAGGAAGAATCTATACTAAAGCAATCAAATACTGCTTCTTAGAGGTTACTAACATTAACTCATAAGTAAATTTGGACTTTTTTTTTTTTTTTGTCTTTTTGAGACAGGTCTCCCTGCAGCCTCAGCTGGCCTGGAAATCATTATGTGGACCAGGCTGGCCTCATCTTATAGAGAGCCACTTGCCTCTGCCTCCCGAGTACTAGGATTAAAGGTGTATGCCACCGTGCCTGGCTGGACACTTTTTTTTAAGTCTGCAGGTTGGGGATGTGGCTCAGTTGGTAGAGTGCTTGCCTAGCATGCATAAAGCCTTAGGTTCAGTCCCCAGCACTACATAAAACTAGCATAGCGGCATATGCCTGTAATTCCAATGCTGGGGAGGTGGGATTAATAAGCAATGTATTCATCAACACAGTAGAAATGCGAATAGGTGCTTTATTGCTATTATTTTTGTTGTAGGGTTATTTAGTTGGTTTGAGACAAAGTCTTTTACTATGTATCCTAGGCTGGACTCTGAACTCATGATCCTCCAACCTCAGTCTTTCAAGTGTTTGGGTTATAAGTATGTGCCACCTTGTCCTGCTTGCTATTGCTTTATGCTTCTTTTATATTCCAAAATGTTTCCAATTAGTATGCTTTTAATTAAAAAAAATTAAATGTTCCATGTATGAACACATTTTTTTTTAAAATAGAGACAGGGTTTCATATAGCTCAGGCTAGCCTTGGACTTACTATATAGTCAAAGATAACCTTAAATTTCTGATCCTCTTACCTCCCGAGTGCTGGGCATACAGGCATGTGCTACCACACTCAGCTTTATGCAGTACTGGAGATGGAATTCAAGGCTTCGTGCATGGTAGGGCTTGCAAGCAGTCTACCACTTGAGCTACATCTCCAGCTCTGAAAACTAAAAAATATCCAGGTTTGCTTGGCGTGGTGGTACACACCTTTAACCCCAGCACTTGAGAGGCAGAGGCAGGCGGGTCTCTGTGAGTTCAAGGCCAGCCTGATCTTACTCAGTTGCTAAGAAAAATAAAATTATGAAATTCATGGCAAAAGAATTGATTTGGACATAGTTATCCTGATTTAAGTAACCCAGACCCAGAAAGACAAATGTTTCCTGTTTTATCTCATATTTGGATACTATTTTTGAAACTTTAGATATGTGTGTTTCATTTAGAATGCCCATAGAAGTTAGGAAACTAGTTAAGTGATATGGGCTGGGGGAGGGGAGTCATGCAAGGGGAGACAGAATGCACTGATACACATGGGAGAGGGGAATAACGGGATTAGAAAGGTTCAGTGTGGTGGAGAATGGGAGGACAGAGTGCAGGAGGGATTATGGGTAGGGATAACTAACACTAGGAGCCTTTCTGGAGTTGATGGCTGGCCAGGAGGGGTGGTACACACCTTTAATCCCAGCACTTGAGAGGCAGAGGCAGGCGGGGCTCTGTGAGTTCAAGGCCAGCCTGATCTACATAGTATGTTCCAGGACAGCTGGGGCTACAGGGAGATCCTGTCTCAAAAAGACCAAATAAATACATAAATACATAAAAATTCAGGTTTACTTATGAATTAACTGTTAATGACCTCTAAGAACCAATCCTTATTTACTTTAAAACCATTCATGAATATTTTAAAATGAAACAAAAAACTACTGGAAAATAAAAATCACTCTGTACAGGTCTGTGCATCGAAAGAGCTAGTCCTATTGGGAGGCTGCTTGATGATCACACCAATGCCTGGTTTCCCACCTATCACTGCACTGTAAGCTAATGAGTGGGCACACAAAAAAACGCTAGTCTCATTTTCTCAAGCACAATGGCTAGGACCCAGGGAGGAACACTGGCCCTAACAATGGGCCATCTACAAAGATCATCTAAATCCCACTAATCCCCGATCAACAGTGTTTCAAAGGATCTGATAAATCACAATGTGAAAGATACATGCCCACAAAAATTATAGCACTTGAAACAACTTTTCTTTTAAATCTTGAACTACACAAGAAGGTACCGGATGCTGAAATGAACCTGTTTGGAATTCTGGCTTATGCTTGGGGGACATTTCTGCTTTGCTTACTCTACAGATGCAGCCAGGCTGTCTCAGCTATAGAGGAGCAACCCAAATTCACCCACAGAGACCACAGAGCACAGGGGCTTCTCTCACTAAGCCCCATGCTATGTCTACCTTAACTATATCCCTACATCCATATCTTCACAGTTCTGAAAAGTGAAGCCAAGCCTGCTTATCTCTATATGGATTGTGTCCCATCCCGAGCACAGAATCCTCTCCAGCCTGACTTTACACACAGGTGTTTAGAGGAAAACTAGTTTAGGAAAAACATAAGCAGCAAGTACTCAACCTGGCAAGTCATTCATCGCAAGTCATTCAATTTACAGAGTGAAGCACAGAAGACCACTGACTTAGCAGAGTGGCAATGACGGGGGTCATTGGTGGCTGCCCACACAGCAGCATCTGCATGCACTTCAGGAGCAGGTAGGGCTGATCTAACATGCTCAAAATGTCACTGGACATGGCAGCACACACCTGTAGTCTTAGCAGTAGGGAGACAGGAGCAAGAAGATCCAGAGTTCAAGGCCAGTTTCAGCTACAGTAAATTCAAGGTTAGATTATGCCATATGAGACAACCTTCTCAAAAGATAAAACAAACACTTGAAGCTGGAGAGATGGCTCAGCAGTTAAGAATGTGTATTACTGTTACAGAGGACCCAAGTTCAGTTCCCAGCACCTAGGTCAGGCAGCTCACAACCACATATAACTCCAGTTCCAGGGGCTCTGACACCTTTGGTCGCTACAGACACCTGTACTCATGTGTATATACTCATACAGACATACACATAATTAAGAATAATAAAATTAAATTAAAAAATCTTAGGGGCTAAAGAAATGGCTCATTGGTTAAGAGCACTGGCTGCTCTTATAAAAGACCCAGGACCCAGGTTCAATTCCCAGCACCCACATTGTGGCTAATAACTGTCCATAATGCCAGTTCCAGGGGATATGATACCCTCTTCTGACCTCACAGGCACCGCACAACATGGTTGCACTTGTAGGCAGTACACACATACACATAAAAAATAAAAATAATAAAATATTAAAAAATAAAATTTTTAAATCTTAAACATATTTGAGGAGTGAGGCATGGCCTGTTGTATTCAGTCACAGAGACTCAGCAGGCAAGTTGCTAGCACATGGTGTATTCTATTTTTCTCACTGCTATAAGCAAATACCTCACAAAAGCAACTGAAGGGAAGAAGAACTTATTCTAGCTCACAGTACATCATGGCGGGGAAGGTCATAGCAGTAGGAACTTGAGGCAGCTGGTCAGGTTACATTGCATCCACAGTCAGGAAACAGAAAGATAAATGCTGCCACTCAGTTCACTGTCTCCTTTTCATTCAGTCCAGGACCCCAGTACATGGAATTGAGTGGGTCTCTTCACCTCAATTATAGCCCAATCTAGAAACTCCCTCACAGATGTGACCAGAGGTTTGACTCCCAAGTGATTCTAGACTTATCAAGTTGGTAACTGCCATTAACAACTACTTATGGCTTCTGCTAGAGGACCTTGGTTTGTCCCACATAGAACAGAGAAGGCAAGGAGGGTAACACAGAGGCCAGACTTTCTGTTCAGGATGTAGTAAGACAGGATCCTGCCATGCATGGTGGTGCACGCCTTTAATCCCAGCATTCAGAAGGCAGAGGCAGATTATCTCTGTGAGTTGAAGGCCAGTCTGGTCTACATGGTGAGTTCCAGGCCAATTGGGGATAGAGGGGAGACCCTGTCTCAAAAAAGACCAAAAAAAAAAAAAAAAAAAAGATGGGATCCTGAGGCTGGGTGTGTGGTGCTCACCTTTAATCCCAGCACCTGGGAAGCAGAGGCAGGTGGATCTCTGTGAGTTTGAGGCCAGCCTGGTCTAAAAAGGCTACATAGTAGTGAGACCCTTTCTCAAAAAAACAAAAACCAAACAAACAAAAAAGATGGGATCCTGGCACTAGAGGACAGAAGAGGCAACAGGCCTTTCCCTACCCTCTTTCTGAGTCAGGAGAGTAGAGCTGAGAAGCTGCTCTGTAGATACACAAGCTTGTTAAATGGCAGGTCCTCTTCAAGCTGCCTTCCAGGAAAGTTATGCCATATGGTCTGCAAAGGGGCTCAAAGAGTCGTGCTTTACAAGGTACCCTAGAATAACAACAGCTCACACTGAGGAGGCATCCACCGTAAGGAGAGCATCAAGCTCTGATACACACTATGTACCAGCCTCACACCTACTCAGGAAGCAAGTAGCACCTCTACTGTGTGGGCCAGTTTGTCCAAGGCTCCGAGAGTAGGTCTTCCCCATGCATGCCAATCTTATATGAGATATGACTTATAACTTACCTGGAATCTTTCTACACTTTGGCTATGGGGAAACCCCTTCATGCATAGTTTATCTTTGAGAACACAAAATGAAAGCTGGGTGGTACCTGACAAAGCACACACATGACTACCATTTTGGGGTGGGGGTCTTTTTTGAGACAGTGTCTTCTTATAGCAACAGCTGGCCTGGAACTTGCTATGCAGATCAAGCTGGCCTTGAATTCACAGAGATCTGCCTGCCTCTGTCTCCCAAGTGCTGAGGATAAAGGCATGTGCCACCTAGTCCAGCTCACACTTACCATTTTAAAAAGGATCTTACTATAGGATCACCTTAATTTTTTTCTTTTCTTTTCTTTTTTTTGGTCTTTTTGAGATAGGGTCTCCCTGTAGCCCCAGCTGGCCTGAATTTGCTATGGAGACCAGGCTGGCCTTAAACTCACAGAGATCCGCCTGCCTCTGCCTCCAGAGTTCTGGGACTAAAGGTGTTGCGCCACCACACCCGGCTAATTTTTTCTAAGAAAGATAATCCATGGGTTCATCCCTCTTGGGAGGCCATCCATGAGGCGGGTAGATTTAAAATAATACCTTCTTCTCCCATGAGACAATAGCATAGCCAGAGAATGTTTTTTTGGTTCTAAAATGAAGACCTTAACAGCAGGTGTAAATTATTTAACCTGCAACCATCATTTCTGTAGGTGAGCTTTGGGGTCACAGCTTTTCTATAGCTAAATAATGCTAAAACTATGGATTTAAGAGTTGCAAAGGATGCTGAGCATGGTGGTACATACATGTCTGTAATTCCAGCACTTGGGTGGATAAAACAGGAGATTGCTAAATCAAGGTCAGTCTAGTCTACATAGTGAATTCCAAGTTAGCCTGAGATATGGTAGACCCTATTTCAAAAACCAAAAAAGAGAAAAAAAAGGGGGAGGGGGGTGAGGAAAGAGTTAAAAAGGACTAAAAGCCAACCACTTCTCTGTAAGGGTGGAGATGGCCCTCCAGGGGTCACAGCACATTGGGGAAACAAGTAATTAACCAGTAGCAATTAGGTGAGCAACAAGCCAAGAGGAAAATAAGTTTCTTATTGTTAAGAAAGAGATGAGACCAGTTGGCCCATGTCTTTAATCCCAGCACTTGGGATCTGTGAGATCAAGGCCAGTTTGGTCTAATCATAGTGCGTTCCAGGCCAATAAAGGAAAATTTTTTTTTTAAAAAAAAAAAAAAAAAAAACAGAGAAAGAAAGAAAGAGATGAAGACAAAGGGAAGAAGCTGCCAAGGGCTCAGGGAGGGTAGAAGACTCAGGAGAGCAGGTGGCCAGGGCGCCCCAACAGGCAGCCACTCTCCAAGCTGAGCAGCCTGTCCCCACTCTGTTTCTGCTAAAGACAGAAGGGTGCAGGATATTGGTGGTCTAGGACACTGTTGCTGAACCTGGCTTGTGCCACCAAAGTCTACTCAACCAGTGTTCCTGACATTTTTCAAGGCTGGTTATAATGTATAAATAATTTTGCTGTTGGAATTTAAAATCTTAAGTTAAAAGTGGAACTTTGGAGAATGCATTACTTTTTTTGAGGGGAGGGCGTCTTTTTGAGACAGGGTCTCCCTGTAGCCCCAGCTATCCTGGAATACTTTTTATTTAAATTTTTATACTTGCAGCATGATCCAGCACTGATGCATGCTTTTAACCTACTTGTCAACAAGGACTAGCCACAGGATCGCAGTCTCGGTCAACTACAACAGGCTTATTTGGGGATAT
The DNA here is from genome assembly GCF_000622305.1 of Nannospalax galili. Taxonomy (NCBI): domain Eukaryota; kingdom Metazoa; phylum Chordata; class Mammalia; order Rodentia; family Spalacidae; genus Nannospalax; species Nannospalax galili. The sequence goes on along the minus strand of NW_008349069.1, from coordinate 389,905 downwards.
CTAATAACTTAGAGCACATAAGTAGTGCTGCCCAATGAAGTGCAAAACATTCTCTTGTTTTTAAAAGAAAAGCCAGAAAAATCTTCTGTGGTTTGATGATATACTTGCACATGATTTTGGAAAGCCACAGGGTGGTCAGCATCTTTCTTGCCAAGAGAATGTCTGCAGAATTTTTCAGCAAATGCCACCCTACCCAAAAGGCTCCATTTTCAGACCATTTAGATTAGTAATGGAGCAAGAACAACACACTTGCAGAGGACACAGGAAGCAAACTGCCTTCAAACCAGACCCAGCTGAGGATGTTTAGAAATACTACAAGCACTGGAGTTTCTTCCTCACCTCTCTCCTGTGGTCCCAGCTTCGTGGATGAAGCTGAAAGCCCAGAAGACAGCATCCTATCCCAGTATCCCAAAAGTAAAGGCTCCCTTCATTCTTTCTGCTTTAATCCCAGGCACCCAACCCCATCCCACGACTCTGACAAGGCCCCTTAACCAAGTGAAAACGGGGCACTGCTTTTCTCATTACTAAAAAGTCAACAGGCTTCAGCAGATTAATATTAAAAATTAACTCAGACCAAGAGTGAACCATATATCCTAAGAGGCCAATGGAGGATCCAGGAAGACCCAGATCATTGGGACCCACTGCCCTTGGGGACCCAGCACCTCAGCCCATCCCACTGAGGAAGGATTCCAACCTAAGTGAGGGGGACTACAAGCTAAGAGTTAGTGAGTGGCTCACTGACCAAGGAGTCTCTGTGCCCAAAGCTGTGACTAGTGGTCTACCATTCATCTCAGTGTAAATGTTGTCCCCGGCTCCAGATACAATGAGAAAAGTGACCCCTAGAGCGTGTGACACTGGTGTCATAAAGTTCACCTCCTGCTGGGGCTGTCTACTCTGAGTCAAATACCACGCTGAGGTAGGTAGCCATAAGCTTTCATTCCCTTAATTTAAACTTCACTCATCCAGTGAGGAACAGGACTGGTCGACTGGTTTTTAACAAAGATCTAATTCACATTCCATAAATTCACAGTTCAGTATGTAGCCATTTACCTCTCAATGTGAAATTTGGTTTCTGTTTCTTTTTGTGCAGTACTGGAGACTGAATCCAGAATCTCCTACATGCTAGGGCAGCACTCTGCCACTGAATTACACTCCCACCCCAGGATCATGATTTTTCGTGGTATATGCTTGTGGGCATGTATGTGCACATGTGCGGGTAGGGGGCATGTTCAGAGCCCAGAGGATACTCGGGTGCTCTCCATCATTCTTTGCCTTATTTCCTTCAGACAGTGTCTCTCACTAAACTTACAGCTCATGTTTTATGCAGCTAGATGGTAGCCAGCAAGACCCTGTGAGGATCATGTGATTTTCATTTGTTTTACATTAAAAAAAAAAAAAAAATGTGTGTGTGTGTGTGCAGGTCAAAGGCCAAGCTACAGGAGTCAGTTTTCTCTTTCCACCATGTGGGCTCCAGGGATGCAACTCAGGTGATCAGGCTTGGTGATAAGTGCCTTTACCTGCTGAGCCAGCTCGCCAGCGAATCATGGTTTTTAAGTTCCATTTTACTGATATGGAAAAATGAAACAAAAATGGCAAACAACCCACCCAACATCAGTCCCACTAACAGCAGAGCTGGAGGCAAACCCAGTCAACAAAACCTCTACAGTTACTGTGAGTATCCCAAATGCCCAAGCTGACATGGTGAAATATTCTTACCCAAGAAATATTCCTACCGAAGGGAGCAAGGGCTTCTTCATGAAAAGAATCTGAAGAAGGAAGATCAGATCAGACATAGTGTGTGTGTCAGTACAAACCTTGGTTTCTAAACACTGTTTCACTTAAAGAAACCTGGGCTCCCTGACCAGTTCAAGGACCCTGGTAGGAGAGCTCAAGATATGCCTGAGCATCCAGTGCTCAGAGAATGAAGGGAGTATGTGTAATGATGGGAACCCACACTGGCCAAATGTGAAACAATCTGAGCTTCGAAATAAACTATGGGTCTGAAGGCATAGCTCAGGGTTACAGTCCCCCGCACTAAACAAAGTATTAAGATATACGAAGAAGCCAGGCGTGGTGGCACACACCTTCAGACCCAGCACTTGGGAGGTAGAGGCACGTAGATCTCTGTGAGTTTGAGGCTAGCTTAATTTACATAGAGAGCTCCAGGTCAGCCAGGGCCACATAGTGAAACCCTGGCTCAAAAAAAAACAAAACAAAGCAAAAGATTTATGAATAAAGTCCAAACTTACAAGTTCATGTGAATATAAATAAGGAGAAGGGAAAATGGTTAGGTGGCACAGGTCTATAAGCCCAGCATTTGTGAGGCTGATGCATGAGGATCCCAAGTTCTAGGTTCTTTATAGTCAAACTTCAATTAATACAGAAGGAAGCATGGATTCATAAAATAACCTTTTGAAAACCATCATAACAGTACCTGATTCAATAAAGAATCAGCAATACAATTTAAATGAACGCATGAAAGTTTGAGAAAGATTTACATACTCTAACATAGTCTCCCAATAAAAATACTTATTAAGAACACAGTAAAAGGGACTGGAGAGCTGGCTCAGTGGTTAAGAGCATTGGTTGCTCTTGCAAAAGTTCTAGGTTCAGTTCAATGACCACATGGCATCTAATAACTGTAACTCCAGTTCTGAGGGACCTGACACCCTCTTCTGGCCTCCGTGGGCACTGCATGCACATGGTGTACTTACATACATGCAAGCAAAACAGTCATACGCATAAAATAAAAATAAATAAATCAAAAACTTTTCTTAAAAAGAGAACAGGAGTTGGGAGTGATGGTACATGCCTTTAATACCAGCACTTGGGAGGCAAAAGCAGGCAGATCTCTATGAGATCAAGATCAGCCTGGTCTATATTGTAAGTTCCAGGTCAGCTGGGGCTATAGGGAGACTTAAAAAAACAAAACAAGGGCTGGAGAGATGGCTCAGTGGTTAAGAGCACTGGCTGTTCTTGCAGAGGACCCAGGTTCAAATCCTAGCACCCACATGGCAGCTAACAACTGTCCGTAACTCCAGTTCCAGGGGATCTGACAGCCTCTTCTGTCCTCCGTGGGCAATGCACGACATGGTGCACTTACCTATATGCAGGCAATACACGCATACACATAAAATAAAAATAATAAAATATTTTTTTAAATAAATAAAATTAAAATGAGGAAATGTAACGTGACAGTGGAGAAACTGCAGACATCAATTTAAGCAGGATAGGGCCACAGTAACAGAAGAAACTCATCAGATGCACTGAGAAGAACGCACTGCCACTTCTGTGGTAGTCCTCACAAAACCAGAATCCAAACAGCAGAAAACATCAGACAAACCCAAATTGAAGGACATTCTACAAAACAATGGGCCTGTATTCTCCAAAAATGTCAACAGCATGACACACCAGGGCTGAGGGGCTATTCTAGACTCAAGGAAATTAAAGAGACACAATGCTAAATCCAACATACAAGTTGAAACTCCCTTTTACGAAAATGTTGTATGACAATGAAGGAAACAGGGAAGTCTATAGACCAGCCAATACTAATTTCCTGACTTGGGTAACTATATCATGTCTATGTCAGAAAGTGGTTTTGTCTTCAAGACACTAAAGTTTTTTGAGATAAAGCACATGCCTGAAATCCCAGCACTTGGGGAAGCAGAAGCAGGAGGATCAGAAGTGCAAAGTCATCCTCTGTTATTTAAGGGAGTTCAAAGCCAGTCTGGGACACATGAGACTGTCAAAAAGAAAAGGAAAAAGCCAAAATAATGATGATCATCAACAAAATTCCTTACTGGCCTCATTAAAAAGTTGCTAAAGCACTAGCTTATTACTAGGAAAAGTGATAAATGAAAAAAATAAGCATTTACCTGTCCTTTCTACACAAACTGCATTTCAGAGTACTCAGATGAATGGTAAAGAAAGTTCCTTATAGAATTCTAGCTAACAGGAATGACAGAATTAGTAGATCACCATTTTGTTATGAATCTAGCCCTGCGTCTCTCCATCTGAATAGCAAAGAGTGTTAACTCTGCCAGACTCAACCAGTTCACCTGCCCAAGCCATCCTCCTAACTCCCATTAAGTGGTCCCCTCACCAAAGCTTTCTCTGGCTGTCTTCAGTCCAGCCATCCTCCTAACCCCCACTGAGTGAGCAGTCCCCCCAACACCGAAGTATTCTATGGCTGTCTTCAGCCAAGTCAGTTTTATCGCTGACTGCCCAAAGCCCTTGCTGTAGGCTCAAGGTTCATATACTTGGTTACTGGGGATCTTTCCAAATTCCTGAGACAGTGTGAGCTGGACTCCACAACAAGGCTTCCTCAACTTGACCCTGCTGACATTTTGGACTGGAGTCTTTTTTGTTGAGGGGCATCCTGTGCACAATGTGATGCTGAGCAGCATCCCTGGTCTCCTCCACAGCAAGTGCCAGGATCCCACCCCACTTCCCATTGGTAACAACCAAACATATCTCCAGATATTGTCAAAACCTCTCATCCTCATGAGACCATTAGGACCATGATCATCAATGGCTGCTAAAGTCCTTATGTAAATGGCTAATGGTTAAGGAGGCATTTTCAAATGAATATACCAGTCATCTACCAATCAATCTTATTCTTGGAATCATGTGCAGCTCTCCCTGCTCCACTCCCATAAATACGCAGTAAAATGGCTGGGCAGCAACTGACCCAGCAACCAGGAAGAGCATCTATGATATGATTAAACCATTAAACCATGTCCACAGGTAACCGGACATCTCCAAAGAGTAGTAATTAATGTCCTGTGTCAGCTGAGAGCACAAGCTCAAGTTGAGAAGCCACAACACAGTTCTAGAGATCATTAGAGAGAAAACCTACAGTGCTGGCTTATCATCTGCCCTATCTATGGAGGAGAGCTTTGAAACTTGGCACTCAACAGAAGTTTCAGAATCAACCCAGCAGGAGCCAAACTGTGAGCAGGTAGACTCTGGCCTGTGTGAGCTTAAGATGCAAAGATTGAGTGATAAGAATATACAGCAGGGGAGAGCAGAGCCTGATGATCTAAGTGACAAGTGGAAACAGGCCTGATGATCTAAGTGACAAGCATCACGGTGAACGTAAAGCTGAAGCAAAAGACAACTGTTATTGGTAGTGGTGGAGAGGGGTTGACTAAGGGGTCACCAAACTTTTCTAGAAAGCTTTTCAGTTCTATCATAAAAATCCATTCATTAATATGAAAAAGGTATTAGGATTAAGCCCAAACCTTATTAAAATGGATTTTTTTCTGATTCCTAGCACATGCCAGGAAAATTCCAGAGTGATATGTACAGCATTTGCTTACTATAAAAACAAAACAAAAGCCAGGCATGGTGGTACATGCCTTTAATCCCAGCACTTGGGAGGTAGAGGCAGGCAGATCTCTGAGTTCAAGGCCAACCTGATCTACATAGTGAGTTCCAGGCCAGCTGGGGCTACAGAGAGACCCTGTCTCAAAAAGAGCAAAAAATAATA
>NW_008349069.1:383551-384215 GCF_000622305.1 Nannospalax galili | reverse complement strand
AAAAAACTGAGCAAAAAACTCTAAAACAAACCATCCTGCAAGCCAATAGCCTGTCAGCTATGAACAAACAAACAAAAAAAAAAATTAGAGTGTCCAAATACCACCACTTTAACATTCCAGTTCAGTTAATGAGGTAGGTTTAGCTGCAGCCTGTCTTCCCCACTGACTGCTGCTACTGCCTTTCAGAGCAGGACTCTGAAAAGTAACTAGGAGGAAGAAGATGGGGAAGATAACCAGAATCTGGACTACTTGTGAGCCAGCAGTCACGTTCTGGTTTTCCTCTGCCATCTGCAGCTTGGACCCACAGTATCCTCAGACCCAGAGCCAGAAAGCAGGCATAGACTGAGCCCAGGTCCAGACACCAGCCAACCCCCTTACAGCTGGGAAAGTGGGCATGTGGGTTCCTCACACTCGTGGACATGAGAAAACGTGGATTTCCTTCTCTTTTCTCAAGTTCCCTCTTAATCTCTCATCATCCAGACCCCAGGCACTGAGGTGCAGAGGCAGATGCCCACAACTCTGAGGACAGGGCTGCTCCTGCACTGGCAGAAGAACTGGTGCCCAGGCACAGTTTCTTTCTTTTTTTTTTTTCCTTTTCTTTTGGTCTTTTTGAGACAGGGTCTCCCTGTAGCCCCAGCTGTCCTGGAACTCACTAGGTAGACCA
>NW_008349069.1:361061-383209 GCF_000622305.1 Nannospalax galili | reverse complement strand
CTGCCTCCAGGTTCCTGCCCTGAGTTCCTACCTTGAGCTCCCTGATGAACTCTGACCTGGGAGATGTAAGACAAATAAACCCTATCCTCCCCAAGTTGGTAGTGGTCAGAGTGTTTTGTCACAGCAATGGAGAAACAAACCAGAACACTCAGGTTCTAATCCTAGCACCCACATGGCAGGTAACAACTGTCTATAACTCAAGTCCCAGAGGATCTGACAGCCTCTTCTGACCGCCGTGGGCATTACACAACACGGGTGCACTTACCTACATGCAGGCAATACACGTATACACATAAAATTTAAAAATAAATAAATAAAAATAGCTGGGCCCAATAGGCAAATGAAGTTGACAAAGGAAAAGAATCTGTGAACTGGAAGCTAAATGAATAAAGATCACCAAATCTGCGTTATCTGTAAAGGGGAATAAAAAGATGAACAAAGCCTTGGAGACTCTGGGACAATTTCGAAAAGGTGTACTAAGAGGTCAGCAGGATGGTTCAGTGGGTAAGGGGACTGGCCACCAAGCCCAATAACCTGAGTTCAATCCCCAGGACCCACATCACATGGTGGGAGGAGAGAACTGACTTTTGAAGTTGTCCTATGACCTCTACATGTGCACCATGATGAATGTGTGCATCTAACACACACACACACACACACACACACACACACACACACCAGTAAAACGTAATTTTTAAAAAAATGAATTAAAATGAATATAAAATAAAAATTTAAATGTGCATGATTGGAGTTCCAAAAACTTGAGGAAAAGGATCATGAAATAGAAAGAGTTTGAAGAAACAACTAACCACTGGGTCAGGTGGGGCGGGCCTGGTGGGGCACCTGTAATCCCAGAAATTTGAGATGAGAGGATTGCAAAATTCAAGATTTGCCTGGGTAATTCAGTGAGACCTCATCTCAAAATAAAAAAAATATTAAAAGCTGAGGATATAGCTCTAGGATAGAGCTAGCTGCATAAGGCCCTATGTTCAGTCCCCAGTACCACAAAGAAAAGAGACAGAAATGGGAGAAACATACTGACAACTTTCTCATATCCGCAAAAGACACCATATAAAGATTCAAGGAGCTCAGTAAACCCTAAACAGAAAACACTAAAAGAAATCTACACATCATAATCAAACAACTGAAAATGTAGGGGAAAAGTCCTGAAAGCAGCCTGAGAAAACTGAGATGGAGACAGCAATCCAAGTGATCTGAGCAGTGGCATGGGTATGTCATCTGGAAGAAGGCCAGGAAGACGAACAGCATGGTGAGGAACAAACTGACAACCAGATTTCTACATCCAGTGAGAATGCCTTCAGAAATAAGGGCCACAAAAATACATCCTCAGAGAAAGGAAGACAAGGACTCAGAGCCAGCAAACCTGTTCTAAAGGAAAGGCTAGGACATTCTTCAGATGGCAGAAATGGTTGCCAGAGGGAGGCTCAAATCCAGGGTGGTGACATGGCCTGTAATTCCAGCACTGGGAGGTAGAGGCCTTCCCCCAGGTCAAGCTATTACTCTACTACTGAGCTGCATCTCTAGGCATTAACCTCACTCCTAGGCATTAACCCCAGGGAAGAAACAGAAACAGTATATGCGTATTTGTAACACCTCCATTTATAACTGTCAAAAATTGCATACAATCCAAATGGTTTTCAACAGGTGAATGAATAATGAAACTTAAGTGAGCTGGGTAGTGTAGTCTTACTCCTAGGCCTCATCAATTCTGCTAGAATGAGCTGCTTGGCCCATCTCGTCTCTGCCCCATGCCCCCAGTGCCAGAGTTACAGACACATGCTGCCGTGCTCAGCTCTTCAGTGGGCTCTAGAGATCTGAACTCAGATCCTCATTCTTCTGAGGCAGGCATCTACCCACAGAACTATCCCCTCAGCTATCTCCATGCAAAGTTCTTCAGAGAAATAATGTAAATCTATTGTTACAAATCCAAAAGCAGGCTGGGTCATACTCAAAGATGAGCTCTCTAGGACAGCATCTAGTATCCCATCTCAGCAAGTCTGCACACACAGGAACAAGGCCAGCATGACAGACACAATTAGAGGAGCCACGCTTGCTAGCTGATGAGAATACTGGAATTTTTATTTTTCTTCATTTTTCTATAATAGCCTGATTTTTAAAAAATATGCATATGAATGTTTTGCCTGCATGTATGAAGTGCGCCTGTGTATTCAATGTTCTCAGAGGCCAGAAGAGGGTGTTGGGATTCCCTGGAACTGATAGGTGCTGAGAACCAAATAAGAACCAAACCCAGATCTTCCATAAGAGCAGCCAGTGCCCTTACTGCAAAGCCATCTCTCCCATCCCCGGTTTGTTTTTTTTGGGAGGGAAGGGGGATGTTGTTTTGTCTTGTTTGAGGCACAACTATAAGAGTTCTTTTTTCTGGATTTACATCCTAGATTTCTATTTTGTGATTTATATTCAAGTTCAAATGTGATATTCCTAATGTAGACAAACATGTTCGACTCTAGCTGTGGGCTCCTTGACATAAAGGGGTCTTTGTAAGCCTCGTCCAGCACCAGATTCCCCAAAGACACTTTGCCAGATGTGAGGCTGGGGTAGGCAAAGAAGGAAGTGAAACTGCTTCAAGCAGTAACCTGGGGAGTCTCCAATGCGAGGAGAAAGAATCAGGTAATCAGCAAAAGTGGCAGGAGGGGGCAGATAGCTGCTGGGGAGAGCAGGGAACCTGGGAGAGGTGTGCAGGAAGAGAGCAGCAAGGCCAGTGATGGAGAGGAATGGGGCTTCAGGAAACCCAGGCACACACTCACCCTCCCCTCTGGAGCTGGTCATTCATTCCATCACCTCAAGACAAGTAACTCCAGACTGCTTTTCATACAAGGTGCCATGCTCAGGACCCTGAGGGGTCACACACAATGGGATGGGCATCCCACACAAAGGCCCAACACCCAGGCTGGCCAAGAACCTCTAACTTGACCTAACTAAATACAGGCCCAAACAGAAATGGTCACATGCTCTCTGGGGTTTTAATGACCAAGCACAGGTTAGTATGGAAGTGGGCAGACAGCCTGGGCATAGACATTTAAAATGCATCATCTATCAGAATAGTTCAGAAAATGGAATGCTTGCAACTCTGCTTATACATTCCTTTATGATTCCTCTGACCCTTCAGTGTTGTTTGAGTTATACTAATGTAAAACAGAAAACACCTAAGAGTAGGGTGCATTCTGAACGTTGCCCTGCACTGTGCGCTACCACCCAGTGCAATGTACTTTGTTCCACAGGGCCTCTTAAAATGGCATTCCTTAAAGCAAGAGTTCACTCCCTCTGCAAACAAGCCAGGCAATAAGGCTTCTCACAGACTCCTCCCTGCAGTCCACTCTGCTCACTTTAAAAGACGGTATTCTTCCCTGCCAGGTTTCTTGGCAGCAATCGCACAGGAAAACTGACTGACACATTCTCAAGGACAGTACCTTCCTCTACAATGGTGTATGTTCCTCCCACACTCCCTAACTGACTCTCTCACGGGATTCTTTCAGGCTGATGGTGGCTAGCCTTCAGCTACCTAAGACAGCCAGTGCCATATGCTGTCTTCCATAGTGGGGCATAAGCCCTTAGCCACCCACTAGCCTTGCCTCCAAGTTCTCAGTCCAAGGCAGTCAAGTGTCTAGAAGCCTCCACCAGACAAGCCTGATGGGCAGATGTGTTCCAAAGGTGGTCAGGCTGACGGAAGATAAAGTACCTGGCTGGCCTCGGGCAAAAGCAGGACCAGAGTGTAGCTGGGCAGAGCTGAGACCTCTTCTGATGCACTGTCCAGTATGCTGAAGGGAGATATGGGCCACTGGAATTCCGGGCCACATGCTGTCCTTGACCATGTAGCCAGAGAGAAAAGCTGAGTCCCACTGAATGAAGCACTGACTAAACAAACCCCTGTGAGAATCAGGGGGTTGTTCAGCATACCCTACAGAGCCTGGTTTACCAATGGAGACTGCAGTAAACCCAAAAGACTGACAAACCTGTGCCTGGCAACTTAGAGCTGACCAACACTGGGTGTAACCTCAAAACAGCCCAGCCATCCATAAAGGTACAGGCACACTGGTGAACACCTGCATTCCCAGCTACTTGGGAGGCTGAGATAGGAGAATCACTTGAGTCCAGGAGCTCAAGACCAGCCCAGGAAACATAGGAAAGGAGAAAGAAGAGCACAGAGGGAGGGACAGGAGGAAGGAGCCCCTCATATACATCAGGTGGAAATTCTATGGGCTGTCTGTACCTACCTCTACTACCATCATACATTGGTTATCTAACAGATATTCTGAGATCACTTGGGGGATATTTTTTAAATTTTTATTTATCTGGGGCTGGAGAGATTGCTCAGTGGTTAGTAACACTGACTGTTCTTGCAGAGGACCCAAGTTTGAATCCCAGCACCCACATGGCAGCTAACAGCTGTCCATAACTCCAGTTGCGGGGATCTGACAGCTTCTTCTGTCCTCCGAGAGCACTGTACGACATGGGTGCACTTATGCAGGCATAACACTCATACACATAAAATAATAATAAATATTTTTAAAATTTTTATTTATCTATTTTTATGTGTATGAATGTTTTGTCTGCATGTAAGTGCACTACATGCATGCAATGCCTGTGGAGGCCAGAAGAAGGTGTTGGGTCCTCTGGAATTAGAGCTACTAACAACTGTTAGCTGCCATGTGGGTGCTGGGAACTGAACCCAGGTCCTCTGCAATAGCAGTCAGTGCTCTTAACTGCTGAGCCATCTCTCTAGCCTCAGGATGATGTATGCATACATACACACATGCACACAATTTTTTTTTTTGAAAGGGTAATTGAACCCATGGCCTTGGGCATGCTAGGCAAGTACTCTGTCACTGAGCTAAACCCTGCCCTACAACTTATGGTTTTTGCTTTGTTTCGTTGTGTTTTAGTTTGCTGGGTTTTTTGTTTTTTGTTTTTTGTTTTGGTCTTTTTGCGACAGGGTCTCCCTGTAGCCCCAGCTGTCCTGGAACTCACTATGTAGACCAGGCTGGCCTTGAACTCACAGAGATCCGCCTGCCTCTGCCTCCCAAGTGCTGGGACTATAGGCATGGGCCACCACGCCTAGCTACAACTTAGGTTTTAACAGGGACTGTTAAATTTCAGCAAATGGGAGTTCCTGTTGAAATGACTATCAGCAAATTAGTTACTTCTTTGTCCATATGTATTTAGTCAATCATTTGGTATTTATATTATCATCTGCATTCAGCAATGCTGGAAGGTGCCTCATATGCTGCTTATGGGGGCTGGAGAGATGGCTCAGTGGTTAAGAGCACTGGCTGCTCTTGCAGAGGACCTGGGTTCAGTTCCCAGCACCCATATGGCAGCTAACAACCTTCCATAACTCCATTTCCAGGGGACCTAATGCCCTCTTCCAGCCTCCAAAGGCATTACACACATGAATGCACATATGTACATGCAGGGAAAACACTCATGCACATAAAATAAAAACAAACAGTTTTGAAAAACTAAATCTGTTTTAAATAGTATATCTCAAAGATATCTAAAGGTTATATTTTTGCTTAGCTAAGGACTTACTCTCTTATCTGGCTCAATACCATGCCTAGGCTGTGTATGTAAAATAAGTTTCCCTATTAAATAAATAAGACATAAGCTGCTGAAAGAAAAACAAACAAAAAGATACAAGCTGTTGGTAGAGTGCTTGTCTGGTATTCATGAAGGCCTGGGTCAGTACCCAGCCCTGAAGAAAAAAAAATAAAAAAACAAACAAAAAAAAGACACAGATGCTCCATATAGAACCTCTATGCCAATTACAAACAGATCATAGACCCAGGCATGGTGGAGCATGTCTCTAATCCTAATTCTCCTGCTGAGGCGGGAGCACTGAGAGTTGGAGGACAGCCTCAGCTACATAAGGAGACCCAGTCTTAGAAGAAACAAGCAAGCAAAAACACACCCCCTTTCAGCAATAGGCAGCCTCTCCTCTCAGCAGATGCTGCCCAGGGCCAGAGCATGTGGCTGGGCAAACAGATGTAAGCTGAACCTCAGCCTCCCTTCATCCTCATGTAAACCAACCATGTAATGCACAACCTGCCCAACTTGAACAACAGTGACATACAGCAGGATGTTGAAGACTGTCTTTGACAATAAGATTGCTGAACCAGTCTGGCTAAATCTGGCAGATCCTGATGCTCTAGTGAGACATTTATTGTAAACAGCTAGATTTTCTTTTCGTTTTTAAAACTTTTCATGTATGCTAATCTGAACACACACACATACACACACAATGGCAAGCCACTTACAGAACTCCACATGGAACACAGATGTTTCCACAAACCCCTGGGCCTATGCGACTTCCCCAGCAATCAGTCACTCTTTCTGGGCTCCACTCTCCTGATAGTTCTGTAGCCCTTGAGCCTCCAAGGTCCATACCTGAGGCTTTCCCAGGCATCTAGTGAAGGTAGTAGGGTGAGACAAGGGGCATGTGCAGAACCTGCCTGATTATCTTACCAGAATGGCTACTGCACCATCCTCACCACCCCACTGCCCTGATTTCAGGACCCACACACAGGCGTCCACAATGACTTACTTGTTTCCCCAGCTTTGGTGCCAAAACCACATTCTATGAGGAACACAGATGTTTTCTGCCAAACTATCCTGCTCTCACTTTACTAGCATAGAAATTATAAAACTAAAAAGGCAAAATTCTACCTACCAACATGAAGGATTTACTACAGTTCAAACCATGGGGCTTCCCAGCAGCTGCCTGTTCCAGAACATACACTGAGGCAATTTTCCTGGGCTGGTTCAGTAGCAGTCCTTTAAATAGAGCATTGCAGATAGACTTGACTTCTCACATGTGGTGTTTCCTGAGCTACTATCCTAAAAATGCCTGAGGTGCTTCATAAGTCAGTCTTCCCACTGTCATGTAATGGATAAGAAAAATAAATAGGAATGAGGTAGGGATGGGGCTGGATGGTGCAGCACATGCCCTGTGCAAGGGCCCTGTCAAAATTCACACAACTACAGACCAATCCTGAACTGGGATTTGTGCAGCTCTCAGACCTCATCAGAGAGGTTCTTTGTGCACTGGATGGTGGTTAACACAGAAACTCACAACTGGTCAACGTGCAGGGAATAAGCGACGGTGGAATGCTCAGCCAGAATGGGACATCTATGCCATAACCAATCCCCAAGGCTCCAGGGTGCAGGAAGAAGGTGTAGAAAGACTGTAAGAACCAGAGGTCAGGGAGGATGGGAGCAAACGTATCTTCTGAACATGAGAGGACTGCTGCACTCATGAATACACAGCAGCTGTGGCTACCTGCACAGGATCAAATCAGTCAACATTCTAGCATGGCAGGGGAAGGGGTTCATGAGCCCCTATCCTTAACTGAGGGGCTACTGATAGTTGATTGCTTCTGGGGGAGGGATAGTCAGTTTTCTTTAAGGGTGTGGCTCCTGGTAGACTGACCACACTCCAGTGCATGGCCCTATACCCAGAAGTATATGGACAGCACAAACTAGAGTTATTTAAAAAAAAAAAAAAAAAAGACACAAAGATGGGCAGGGAGGTGGAGTGGGTTTGGGAGGAATCAAGGGCAAACATGATCAAAATGCACTGCATTAAATTCTCAAAGGAAAAAAAAAACCTAAAATCAAAAATATAACTTGTTTTGAGATAGGGTCTCCCAGTAGCCCCAGCTGGCCTATAATTTATTATGTAGACTAGGCTAGCCTTGATCTTACAGGAATCTACCTGCCTCTGCCTCCTGGAGTGCTGGGATTAAAGGTGTGAGCCACCACACCCTGTCCAAAATATATATTTTTTTAAAATTCACACAACTGGGGCTAGAGTGATGGCTCAGCAGTAAAGAGCACTGACTGCTATTGCAGAGGACCCAGGTTCGATTCCCAGCACCCACATGACAGCTACAAACCATCCTTAACTCCAGTTCCAGGGGAATCTAAAGCCCTCTTCTGACCTCTGAGGCATTGCATGACACAGGTGCACTCACATACATGCAGGCAATACACTCATACACATAAAATAATAAATAAAATATTTTTTAAAATTCACACAACTGTCCCACATCTGGCAAGGGGAAAGAATGCAGCCTAAGGCTCAGGTTCAAAAGTCATAGCTTTTCCAAAGGTCAGATTCTCACCTTTATACAAGGAATGGGCACACACACCTCTCCAAGACTCTGAGATTCTAACTTTGTAGGGTCACCCTGACTTCTATTATTGATCACTCTCACGATCAACATGAACTAAATGGATCTTTTCTTCCTGGACTTAGGACTTATTGCAAACTCTAACAACCCAACGCACTGAACTTGTATGAGCTGGTAAATACTTGCCTAATAGGAGTTCCCCACTATGGACAGTGAACAGAAGAAAATGTGGTCTCTGCCATGCAGATGTTTATAAATTGATCAGCAGACCATAGGTATTGCTTATTACACAAATTTGATCAGAAAGCCAGGGTCCAGAGAGAGGGACAAATACAGTGCAAGCTAGTGCTTTCTCATAGGTCATTACAGGGCATACCACAGGTCATCAGTCAAGAAAAGACAAATCAGTGAGGGAGGGCTGGGCGGGCAGGAAGGACAAAGGTCCCTGCCTCACCCAGCCCACTCACGTGTGGGGTCTCCAAGTTGGGGATGGGGGGCATGCAGCAGTAGTGTGCTACTGAAGCTACTGAAGGAGACTGAGGACCTTCCAGCCAGGCAGAGACAGATTTATATGGAGGGAACCTGAAAGGAAAAGACTGCATCAGAACCTGAGCAGATGAAGTCAATGGTCGCAACAACGGCTAATATCCACCAAGTGCTGCCCACGGCCAGGCTCCAGGCTGGGCACCTTCCACTCAGCCTCCAGTGTCAAGTAAGCCTCTCGAGTACAGTCCTGACTGTTCAGGTATTACTCAGGTCACTCAGACCCCACAGGGCCAGATTGAGGCCCTAAGGACAAAGTCTAAGTCAGCATCTATTTTTGTGAAGAAAAGTGACCAGGGATAAACTAGAAAAGCAACAGAAAACTAGGGTGGGGAGGCCCAGACCATAAAGGATGCTTGCCTAGAAGCCAAGCTATGCAGGGAGAACACTTCAGACAGGGGAGGTCAGAGGACAGAGGCTGGAGGGCCTAACAGGCAAGGGTAAAAATCCAGCCCATCCAGTCCCCCTTGGAGTAATCTCCATCTCAGGATAAACTGTGAATGATTTTGAAATGGACCAAAAAGTAGCTTCAGTGCAAAAGTAGACACTGTCCTACTTTTTTTACTTTCTAAATTATCTGATTCTATGGAACTTGGTATTTCATGTCTTTCCCTGAGTTACTTTACAACTCTGTTGAGTATAACCAAGTCATTTAATTGCAAATGTCTGTCTGGGGGAACAGAAAGCCAAGCTGCATACATTTGCAATTCCCTCCATGGAGAGAAAGAGGGAGAGGGAGAGGGAGAGGGAGAGGGAGAGGGAAGGGGAGGGGGAGGGAAAGGGAGATGAGGAGAGGGAATATGAGAATTCTTTGAATTTTCACTTGAACAGGTTGCAACATCTTATTGGTTCCTTTATTCATTAATAAAATTGCCTATATTTGTAGGAGTCATTTCAAGTCTGAAAGAGCATGGATACTCCACAGAAGCTGGTACTAGGCTATGACTCTAGAGGTCCCCGATTCTTTGGGTCCCAAACACCTTGATGACACAGGAATGCTAGTGGAGTCTGTCTTCCTTCCTCCTCCCTACCAGCAATCCCAGTGGACTTTAACAAGTAGCTAGAGCTGGGGATATACCTCAATGGTAGCGCATTTGCCTAGCATGCAGGAGACCCTGTGTTTGATCCCAAATACACCCCCAACAGGGACATGTATAAGCCATCTAAAAATTATTTTATTTATTATTACTCTCTGTGCGTGATATATGGGGGATGCATGCCTGTGCCACAGCCCATGTGTGAGGGTCATAGGACAACTTTCAGAAGTCTGTTCTCTCCTTTCCCTAAGGGATCCTGGGATTGAAGTCAAGTTGCCTTTATTCACTAAGCCATCTTGCCAGCCCTGCATTATAATTTTATTGACACTTACTTACTGGGGTTTTTTGTTGTTTTGTTTTTAAGACGGGGTCTTGCTACAGAGTCCTGGCTAGTCTAGAACTTGCATTGATCCTCCTGCCTCTGCCACCACGCCCTGCTATTTATTGATTCTTGTTTTTGTTTCTGAGACAAGGTCTCCCTGTAGGCCCATTTGGCTTAGAACTCACTATGTAGACCAGGCTGGCATCAATCTCACAATCTCTATCTTCTGAGTGCTGGGATTAAAGGCATTACCCCACAATGCCTGGCTTATTTATTGATTTTTGACCTAAACTCTAAAGGCATTTAGACAAGACTTAATCTTTAATCATATATATTTACAAAAAGCCAGGAATTGCACAGCTAAAGAAGCAGTTTCCACTAGAAGGGACCTCGTTTCTAGGTTTTGTTCTTTTCTTTCTTTTCCACTGGCACTGAAATCTTTGAGCCTTAAACTGTTTCTCATAGCTACACTGGAATAAATGGAAAACCACAAAAATGAAGACTTCCACTGCATCCATCATCAAACCCCAGTAGCAGTAAAAAGATTACCAGGAACTAGGCACAGTTTGATGAACCGCTGATGATTTTAGGTGTTTGTTAACTCACTTAAAGCCCAAACACAGCCGACTCTTTAAATTTGTGAAGAGGTGTGTGTGTGTGTGTGTGTGTGTGTGTGTGCTCATGCACACGTGAGGTGCTAAGGATGGAGCCAAGGGTCCCACTCATGTGAAGCAAGGGCTCTACCATTGAGCTACTCCTCCAGCCCCCAGAGACAAAATTCTAACTACATAGTTCCTTCCCATCCTCTGCAGTCCCCAGGAAGTGCTGCCCTTTGCTTTTAAGCAGGGAGGGCTTTCTAGGAGCAGCCACAATGCTCCTCAGCCCCTCTCCCAGCTGCAGTGTCTCTACATGAAAAAGCGGGTATCCACTCCGCTTAAGGGGTCTCAAAGGATCCTGGCCTGGCAATAGAAGCAACTCCCTCTGTTAACACAGTTATCAGAAAGCAAACAACTTCAGTAATAATTACAGGATCCCTGGTTTTCATTTTACACTTTTCCAAGCAAACAGCTTGGCAAAGCTTCCTATGGTTTCCCCAACTTTTACAAGAATCTGTCTCCTAAGCAAAAGCTTCTGTTTCCCAGTAGCAGTAGACACTCTTTATAAAAAAGTTAGTCATTACAATGTTATTTTACCTCATACTTTCTCCCTACACAGATCACGGCAGTTTATGAATATACATTATTTTTCCCTTATGGGTTCCCCACTTTCAAATAACCTGACCTTATAACTATGCCAAGTGATAATTCATTATTTTTTTCCCTTCTTTTATCACACAAGTATGTATATTCAACTGCTTATTCAGCACCTTATGATGTACCAGGCACTGGGGACACTGCAGAGAACTTAACACAAAGTCTTTGCGCCCCTTGGGCAGACCCACAAATAATAAAGCAGGGTGCAGGGGACATAGAACAGGGGTGTCCTACTAAAGACAAGGTGGCCAGAGAGGGTCTCTAGGGCAGTAACCTGGAGAACAGAGCCAAGTACACATCTTCAGGAAGTGGGTAGGTGCCGAATAAACCCCAAGAATACACCCCAAGTGCCAGGACAGGTGGGAGTATGCTAATCAAAATGCTAAGCAAGGGCTAGGCCTTAGCTCGGTGCTAGACCACGTTCACAGCATGTGTCCTAGGACTCCATCCCTAGCACCTCCAAAATAAGTCAATCTAAGCTTCTGATCAACAGGAAATAATTAGTACTAGGAAAATCCCAGTCAAGAAATCTGCCTTATTATGCTTTATTTCATGTTACGTTAGACCTTTTTTTTTCTTTTGAGACAGAGTCTGCCTATAGCTCCAGATGGCCTAGAACTCACTATGTAGACCAGGTTGGTCTCAAACCTGCCTGCCCTGCCTCTCGAATACTGGAATTAGTGTCTACAACCATGCCCAGTTATACTAGACTTTGAAATATGGTTAGTGTTCAGCCTCTCATCCAATTTCAAACCCTCATTACTTCCTTAATATACTCTAAGGACCCCAGGAGACCTCACTCTGAGAGCTGGTGACCAACCTCAACATTTTATGGGAGGTCACACATGAGGCACACTGGGATGAAGATTGACCCCCTTGAAAAAACTTTTCACACACAAGTCTTCATCAGGAAGTTAAACTGGGACTGGAAAGATGGCTCAGCCATTAAGAGCACTGGTTGCTCTTCCAGAGGACCTGGGTTCTGTTCCAGTATCCATATGGCAGTTCACAACCATCTAACTCCAGTTCCAGGAGATCTGATGCCTTCTTCTGGCCTCCACAGGCACCAGGCACGTATATGGTGCATATACAGACATGCAGGCAAAACACTCATATACATAAAGAATAAATAAAATATTATTTAAAAGGAAATTAAACTTAAAGGGGCTAGAAAGATGGCTCAGGAGTTAAAGGCACTTGCTGCCCTTGCAGCAGATGAGTTTGGTTCCTATCACCCCCATCAGGCGACTCACAACAGCCTGTAACTTCAGCTCCAGAGG
The DNA here is from genome assembly GCF_000622305.1 of Nannospalax galili. NCBI lineage: Eukaryota > Metazoa > Chordata > Mammalia > Rodentia > Spalacidae > Nannospalax > Nannospalax galili. The sequence goes on along the minus strand of NW_008349069.1, from coordinate 370,606 downwards.
TTCCAATGCCCTCTTTGGACCTCTGAGGGCACCTGTATATACACACACCTGTACACACACACACACACACACACACACACACACACACAGAGTTAAGTTTCTAAATATTAAAAAGGTAAATTCTCCCCCCAAGGAGAAGTCACATTCTGAATTCTGCATGACACTATGTCTGTGCCCTCCTGGGCCTACTGCAGCTCTGCTCTCAAGCCCTGCACCACACTGCACTGGGTTCAAAGTTGAAATAACACTTTGCTGCTGCCTAGGATGCTGAGGCCACCTCCCAAAGGCAGGGTACCTTGCTCACTACTTTCTACCTCTCCCAGTCCCCCCTCTCTTTTCTGCAGCCTCTGAACTATCCCTTGCCAAGAAATCCAAGTCTCATCTAACACCTTATTTCCATGCAAAAATACCAGGAAACCTTGTGAGTGTATTATATGAATTGCTTGTAATTCAATGCATGGAATATTTCACAACTTAGAAGTAAAATGATTTAATTTTTTTATTTATTATTTTTACTTTATGTCTATGAGTATATTGTCTGCATATATGTAAGGGCACCCATGTCACACAATGTCCACAGAGGTCAGAAGATGGCATCAGAGCCCCTGGAACTGGCATTATGGACACTTGTTAGCCACCATATGGATGCTGGGACCTGAACCTGGGTCCTCTGCAAGAGCAGTCAGTACTCTTAAAAGCTGAATCATCTCTCCAGTTCCATGAAATGATTTTTTTTTTATTTAACATATCCTTATACTTGGTCTAAGGCAGGAATTTGGGACTGTCCAGGAAAGCTTATCTCTGATAACTGTCACAGGCCTCTCTATTCCCCTTACAAATAACTCTTTCCAGGAAATCTGACATCAACCTTCAGGATTTGGAGCTGTTTCCAGAAATAAGGATACAAGAGACAGTAATAGCAGCTGTAATGCTAGTATCTCCAAGTGTTTTCAACAGCTCAGGGGCAATCACCATGACGGGGGGGGGGGCATTCAGTCTTGGGTGCCATTATGACAACTCAGTCCTCATAGGGTGGGTCAAAGGGTCAAATGTGAGGCAGTTCCGGAATACCCAGCAAGACTTGCAGTCAGAAAGAAATCTCTCTCAAGGATGCAAGTAGGTATCTGTCATAGTCCATTTTCTGTTCCTACAACAGAATACCTGAGACTGATTATAAGAAAAGAGGTATCTTTTCACTCAGAGCTCTAGGGGCTAGAGGTCCAAGGGCTCCCGGTAAGGGTCTTGAGCTGCTTTGATGCCTGGTGGCAAGAAGAGTAGCTGGCTTGTACAGGAGAGAACATGTAGGGGCAGGCTCTCTGTAACAACTCATTCTCAAGTAACTAATCTAGTCCTGTGAGCAAAGAACTTATACACTGGAAAGAGGCATTACTCCATTCATGTGGCTCTGCACCCATGATCCAAAACACCTCCCACGGAACCCCACCTCCCATGGAGGAATTAAGGTTCCAACACATGAACTTTGGATGAACACACTCAAGTACTTGGGACTCAGAAGGGTACACACAAAGCCTGCCCTCATCTCCTGACACCCTCTGAAGTCGATGACCTGGAAAGACATTTCCCAGTTTCTAATTAGGAACAATGTTCCTCCAGGGCTGTCAAGGAAGGTTCAGCTTGGCCTGGTAACCCAGCAGAAGCCTTGAGGGCTTAGAGAGCTTGCTGCTGCCATCAGCTGTGTGTGTGCACAGCACACTGGAGACCAGGAACACACGAGAACTTCAGGTATGTTATGGGACAACATGAAAAAGACTTTTTTTTTTTTTTGGTCTTTTTGAGACAGGGTCTTCCTGTAGCCCCAGCTGTCCTGGCCTGGAACTCACTGTGTAGACCAGGCTGGCCTTGAACTTACAGAGATCCACCTGCCTCTGCCTCCCAAGTGCTGGGACTACAGGCGTGCACCACCACGCCGGGCAAGACTTCTTTTTTAATATTAAGAAATGTGATAGGATCACCCTTTGATAAAACAGAAAGGAAAAATAAATAGTAATAATTCAAAAGAAGTGTCCAGATGAGAAACCAGGAGTGTAGAACCTTTGCCACAGAAGAACTTACGCCAGCTGGAAAGATGGCTCAGTGTTGGCACTGGCCACGCAGCATAAGGACTAGAGTTTGGATCCTTAGCACCCATACAAATGCCAGCTAGTGCTAGTAGAGTGGCCAGAAGTAGCCTGGTGTGGTGGCCCCCTATGATCCCAGCTTTCAAGAGAGGGAGACTGGGGATCCCAGAGCAATCTCTCTATACAGATTAGCCAAATGGCAAGCTCCAGGTTCAGTGAGAGGCCTTGCCTCAATACACAGTGTGGAAAGTAATTAAAGACCCGAACATCAACCTCTGGTCTCCACATGCCTTTGCACACACAGAGAAGAAATTTCCAATATTCTGTCCATTTGAGTCTGTCGTACTGATATTTTTTCTAATTTTCTTTAATGTTATGGTGTTTAATAAATAAATGGGGGCAGGGGTCCTTTGAAATAGAAATTTCCCAGTACCATCAGCAGTATCAGCTACTATGTAGAATGCTTGTTTTATATAAGAAAATGTATTGAGGGGCTGGAGAGATGGCTCAGTGGTTAAGAACACTGGCCACTCTTACCAAAGACCTAGGTTCAATTCACAATACCCACATGGCAGCTAACAACCATCAGTAACTCCAGTTTCAGGGAATCAACACCCTCTTCTCATCTCTGTGAGCACTGCATGATATGGGTTCATTTACACACATGTTGGCAATACACTCATACACATAAAATAAAAATAATTAAAAAAAATTCTTTTGACACAGGGTCTCTCTGTAGCCCCAGCTGGCCTGGAACTCACTATGTAGATCAGGCTGGCCTCAAACTCACAGAGATCCGCCTGCCTCTGCCTCTGAGTGCTGGGTCTAAAGGTGTACGCCATCACACCTGGCTATAAAAAAAATTTTTTTTTTTAAAGAAAATGTATTGAAAAAAATGTAAGCTTCAAGTTTGTTCAAGTATTCTGTACTACCTAAATCATATTAGTTTAAAAATTAACCCAGCCAAGGGCTGGAGAGATGGCTCAGCAGTTTAGAACACTGGTTGTTCTCACAGAAGACCCAGGTTCAAATCCCAGTACCTACATGGCAGCTAGCAACTGTCTGTAACTCCAGTTCCAGATCTGACACCCTTCTCTGTTCTCCACAAGCATTACATAACATGGGTGCACTTACACACATGCAAGTAATACACTAATACACATAAACTTAAAAAAATAAAGTATTTTAAGGATTAACCCACCCTGAGGAAGAGCCAGTATCAGGCAACATGTTAGCTTTCAGGGTTTTTTTTTTTTCTTTGTCTTTAAGAGACAGGATCTCCCTGCAGACCAGGGTGGCCTAGAACTCACTATGTTGATTGCACAGAGATCCATCTGCCTTTTCCTCATGAGTGCCAGAATTAAAGGTGTGCATCACCACACCTGGCGTTAATAATTTTCTTTAAAAAAATATTTATTATTTTTTTAAAATTGTATGTGTATAAGTGTATGTACATAAGTGTACCCATGTCATGCAATGCCCCCAGAGGTCAGAAGGTGGTGTTGGACCTCCCTAAACTGGAGTTACAGTTATTAGCTGCCATGTGGGTGCTAGGAACCAAACCCAAGTCTTTGCAAGAACAGCCAGTGCTCTTATCATTAAACCATCTCTGCAGTCCCACGTTAGTAATTTTTAAAAAATTTTGTGTGTGAGCATGTGGGTAGGTGCACATGTGTCTGCCAGGTGCATGTGTACATGCATGCATTTGTGTGTGAAGGCGAGAGGCCAACTTCAGGTGTTGTTCTTCAGGTGTCATCCACCTTGTTTTTTGAGACAGGGTCTCTCAATGATCTAAAATTCACAGATTAGGCTAAACTGGCTAGTCAGTAAGCCCCAGTGACCACAGCAAGTGTCTACAGGTTTTGATGCCTTGGAATGGGAGTGATGAAGAGTCCAGGACTTCGCAGATCTTCAGTGGCCTGAAGTCTGTCTCTGTCCCCCAAATGGCTGAGACTATAAGCATGCACCACCAACCTCAGCTTTTTTTTTAACTTGGGTTCTGGGGATCCAACTCAAGTCCTCATACTTATACGCAAACACTTTGCTGAGGGATCTCCCAAGTCCAGTAATCTTTAATAGAAAGTACTTGTATATGTCATAAAATTCAAAAGGTATGAAGAGTCAAATCCTCAGTCACTCATTTTCCAATTCAGAGATCAGAGCAGCTGTCTCAATCTATTCAGGCTACTATCATGAAGTATCCTAGACGGGTTAATATATAAACAATAAAAATGTATTGCTTCCAGCTCTAGAAGCAGGGAAGTCCAAGATCAAGGTCTTAGTAGATTTCATTTCTGGTGAGGGCCTATTTCTTGCAGTTGGTACCTTCTATGCATCCATATATATGAAGAGGGCAAGGGCACTTCCTTCAACCTTAGAAACAAGCCTGCATGACTTCACAAAGCGTCATCTTTTTTTGTTTTTTTTTTTTTTTTAAACAGGGCCACTTCACCTGCCTAGGGCTCCACATCTTAACTATCTCATTAGGTATTAGATTCCAATACATGGATGGGGAGAAGAACAGCACTCAGACCACAGCAAGTGTCTATAGGTTTTGATGCCTGGGAATGGGAGTGATGAAGAGGACTTCCCAGATCTTCAATGGCCTGACAAGAAAAGCAAGCCTAACAGCCTCATGACTGATAAGAGACTCAAAGTCCATTCCCTAAGGAAACACTCCCTCCCAACCCACCCAACATACCAACACCTCCGTCCTGCCATCACTTCTGCCAGTCTTTGAGCCATGACTTTCCATATGAACTTTAGAATCAGCTTTTGGATACAAAATTTTGCCAGGACATGTTGGTCCCAGCACCCAGGAGGCAGAGGCAGGTAGATCTCTGTAAGTTCCAGGCCAGCCAGGGTTATACAGTTAAGACCCTGCCTCAGAAAACCAAAACCAAACAAATCTTGCCTGGGTTTTGGGACTGTGCTAAAAAGCTATAGATCTTAAATGGAGAACTGATATTTTAACTACATAGAGTTTTCCAGTCCATGATACAGTATGTCCATTTATTTAGGTCACCTGTGATTTCTGTCTCTAGTGAGGGTTATAGTTTGCAGAGTGTAGATCTTGTGCATGTTTTGGTCGATTTCTATTTCATTCTTTTCAGAACTAGCAACTAGTTTTTTTTATTTTGTGTGTGTGTGAGACACAAGGAGGAGGCAGGGTGTGTGTGTGTGTGTGTGTGTGTGTGTGTGTGTGTGTGCGTGTGAAGGATTCACTCTGTAGCTCAGGGTAGCCTCAACTCACAGCAATCTTCCTGCCTCAGCCTCCAAATGCTGGGATTATAAATGTGAGCCATGACCCCCAGCATTTTTTTTTTCCCCCAATTTCCAACACTTGGGAGGCAGAGGCAGGCAGATCCTTGTGAGTTTAATCAAGGCCAGCCTGGTCTATAGTGAGTTCTAGGCCACCTAGGGCTACAAGGAGACCCAGTCTCAAAAAGGCGCCCCTCCCCCCAAAAAAGAGAATGTATTTCTAAAATATAGTAAAATAAAGAACTATGGTTGATTTATAGGTGTTGAACTTACATCCTATAACCCTGCTAATTCACTGAACTAGATTTTTAAAAATTGTTTATTTTATGTGTATGAGTGTTTTGCCTGCATGTAAGTGCACCATGTGCATGCAATGACCTCAGAGGCCAGAAATGGGTTTGAATTCCAGCACCTACTTGGCAGCTAACAACAGTCCAACTCCAGTTCCAGGGGATCCAACACCCTCTTCCGCAAGCACTGCATGACATGAGTGCGCTTACACACATGTAGACAGAACACTCATACACATAAAATAAAAATAAATAAAAATTAGGCTGGGTATGGTGGCGCACGCCTTTAATCCCAGCACTTGGGAGGCAGAGGTAGCCGGATCTTTGTGAGTTCGAGGCCAGCATGGTCTACATAGTGAGTTCCGGGACAGCTGGGGCTACAAGGAGACCCTATCTCAAAGAAGACAAATAAATAAATAAATAAATAAATAAATAAATAAATAAATAATAAATAAATAAAAATTAAATTAGATTTTTTAAAATGAGTGGATCTCCTCAAATGTTCCCTGCATGGCTTTTTTTCAAGCTGTTATTATGGTGGAATACATCTACTGAATTTTAAGAGCTATACCAGCCTTCTGTTCCTGGGATAAATCACAATTAGTTAACGGTGTATTAGTTTCTTTATATAATTGCTGGATTTGATTTCCTAGTTATTTTGTTGAGGACTTTGGGTCTGTGTTCATGAGTAATACTGGTTGATCATATTCCTTTCTTGCACTGTTTTTTGCCTGGTTTTGTAGAGCAAATACACATATGCTATATTTAATGTTCTTTTCTGAGGTCATCAATGACAATTTTACTTTTTTTTCCTGTCTTTTTGAGACAGGGTCTCCCTGTAGATCCAGCTAACCTAGAACTCACTATGTAGACCAGGCTGACCTTGAACTCACAGAGCTCTGCCTGCCTCTGCCTCCGGAGTGCTAGGATTAAAGGCATGTGCCACCACGCCTGGCAATTTTACTATTTTTAACTATCATAAAAACTTAAGTTCTAGGGGCTGGAGATGCTCGGCAGTTAAGAGCACTGGCTGCTCTTGCAGAGGACCTCGGTTCAATTCCCAGCATGCACATGGCAGCTAACAAACATCTATAACTTCAGTTCCAGGGGTTCAACACCCTCTTCTGACCTCTGAGGGCATTGCCTGATACAGGTGTACTTACATACATGCAGACAATACACTCATACACATAAAATAAAAATAATTTTTTTTAATTAAGTTCTAAACCAGGCGTGGTGGCACAGGCCTTTAATCCCAGCACTCAGGAGGCAGAGGCAGGCAGATCTCTATGAGTTCAAGGCCAGCCTGGTCTACACAGTGAGTTCCAGGACAGCTGGGGCTACAGGGAGACCCTGTCTCAAAAAAGACCAAAAAAAAAAAAAAAAATTACGTTCTAGCTAGGCATAGTAGTGCATGCCTTTGATCCCAGCACTCGGGAGGCAGAGGCAGAAGAATCTCTGTGAGTTCAAGACCAGCTTGATCGCTACAGTGAATCTAGGCCAGCTGTGGCTACAGGGAGACTCTGTCTCAAAAAGACCAAAAAAAAAAAAAAAAAAAAAAAACTTAAGTTCTAAATTTGTAGTTACTAGAATGAATTTGACTCCAAATATTTGATTGGGAAGACAATAATCTTCCTCGAACAAAATAGGTCTGTTTTACAAGACCCACATTGTACTGGCGGGAAATCTCATCACCTACTGTCACATACAGGACTTCAGGGCACATCGAGCCAGAACAGATGATCTTCAGTACTGAACAAAATGCAGATGGCTTCATGGTTTGATAGGATTATTCTGTATTTTCCTGGACCAAGATGTGCTAGGGGTGTATGTGTGTGTATGTGTGCACATGTGGAGGCTGGAGATCAACCTCAGGTGCTCAAGGTGCTCAGGTGCTCTTTTTTTTTTTTTTTTTTTGAGACAAGATCTCTCACGGGACCTGCGGCTTGTCAGGTTAAACTGACTGACTAGCAAGCCCCAAAGATTTGTCTGTCTCTGTCTCCCCAGTGCTGGGATTATAAAAACAGATCACCATGCACAACTTTTTACATGGGTGCTAAGGACTAAATTCATGTCCGCAGGCTTGTCCAGCAGTTACTTCACCCACCCAGTTATCTCTCCAGTCCCTGTGCCTGGCTCTTCCAAAGCAAATCAAAGTCTGCCCAAGATGAACTTCAGTTACCCAGACCTTCAGACATAACTGATTGGGATCTGGAGCTGAGAGCTGAAATCGTGTAAACGTGGCTATGTAGTTTCTTTATGTCCCCATTGGGTGTTAGTGAGAAATTCAGGTTTGTTTTTTGTCCTTGTTTTACCAATCATATTCCACACGTCCTCAAGAGAACAAAAAAAGGTCAATAGTGTGTTGTCTGGCCTGGGATTACAAAATAAGATTTACTATCAAGTAAAAGATGTGCTATAACCCAATCTTGAAATGCAAACACTCAAATTTGTCTTTGAATGACCTGAGAAGGAAACCTAGGTCACTTTACCCTTAATTTTTACAATTCCTAAAATGTTCAGTTAGTCTTTACTGCCTGTATTCTACTACAGAGGAAAGGGATGTGATAGGTTTAAGAGATTTCAAGATCAAAAGCCAGGCATGGTGACACACACCTTTAGTCCCAGCACTCAGGAGGCAGAGGCAGGCAGATCTCTGAGAGTTCAAGGCCAGCCTGGTCTACATAGTGAGTTCTAGGTCAGCTGGGGCTACAGGGAGACCCTGTCTCAAAAAGGACGCCCCCCAAAAAAAGAGATCTCAAGATCAAAAAGCTGGAGGTGCAGCAGAACTTGCCTCAAATGCACAAGGCCCTGGGTTCAATCCCCAGCACTGCCAAGAAAAAAGTGATTTTAAGATCAGCAGAGGCAAAATTTTAATTTATATACCTCCTAGTACCCATCCTGTTATTTAAAAAAAAAAAGCCCTAGAGCCTGGTGAGATTGCTCAGCTTGCCATCAACTCTAATGACCTGAGTTCTATTGCCAGTTTCCAGCACCCTCACTGGGCAGCACACAATCACCTGTAACTCCAGTTCCAGGGGATCTGACACCCTCTTCTGTTCTCCATGGGCACTGCATGCCTTTGAGAAAGGTCCTAGTTCACAGAAGGAGAAGGCCTGTAGGTAAGGAGCCAGCATGGCAAGGAACCTACATGCCTGGCAGGGAGGTAAAGAGGAAGTGGCTGAGATCTCAGGTAAGGGCCATCCCCCCACCCCTCTCCTTCTATAAGCAAAAGTCAATAGACCCAATCTCGAGTAGTCGGGATGGTACTGGCTGTTATGCTTGGAGGATAGCATTCTATGACACCTCAACACATCAAAACCCTTCTAAGGATACTGCTCTTAACAGTAGAATAAAACTCCCCATAAGACACCAGGCTTTCCAAAGATCACACAAACATCCTTGGTCTGGTGCCTTGTGCCCTCAAATCTATCTGGTTCAGGAGGAAGTCAGGAGCAACCAGGAAACATCTGAATGACTCACAACCTGTGTGCCTCAGTTTCCTAATCCACTAAATAAATGACAAAAGTAGAAGTCCCTCAGTAAATGATGCCTCATAGGCTCGAGAGGTGGCTCAGTGGTTAAGGGCACTTCTACTCTTGTAGAGGACACAGGTTTGGTTCCAAACACCCACACGATAGCTCACCACCATTTGTAACTTCATTTCCAAGGGATCTGACACTCTCTTTTGGCCTCTAAGGGTACCAGCCACACAATAATGCATATACAAACATGCATATACATACAGAAACACACACAAAATATAAGTAAATCAATCTTAAACAAAGCTAAACAATCCTAATATTATTTTAAAAGTTTTGTTCGACCCAAGGCCTGATTTCACAACATGGAATCTATGATAATGTCCATCCCAAGAAAAAAAACTGCTCTCAATCAAGCTAAATATATATATATA
>NW_008349069.1:356298-361020 GCF_000622305.1 Nannospalax galili | reverse complement strand
TTTATCGCCTACATTAACTACAGTTATCTCATTAAATGGTATCTGGAAGCTAGAAACAAACACAAAATTTACCCTCATAAGAAAGGAGTAAGTTACATTAGCTGTTACAAAATCAAAATTTTCCATAGAAAGTGCACATTTATAATGAATTGGGCACATGCCTTTAATCCAAGCACTCAGAAGGTAGAGGTGGATCTCTGTGAGTTCAAGGCCAGCCTGATCTATATAGCCAGCTCCAGACCAGTCAGAGCTACTCAATGAGACTGTCTCAAAACTAACAAACAAATGTGCACACTTAACTGTTTGATATAAATAATGTAGACATTTCCCCAACTAAGAAATCAATCCCACTTTTATTTTGTGGAGACATAATCTATGCAATCACACTCAACAATTTTCATAATACTTCCAATTTGTTTTACTATCAAATTACAATACATTTAAAAACTTAAAATGGCATCTGGGCATGGTGGCATGTGCCTGTGATTCTAGCGCTTGGTAGGCTAAGGGAGCAGCACAAAGGAGTTCAAGGGCAGCCTTGGCTACATAGCCAGTTTGAGGCCAGCCTGGGCTACATGAGACCCTATCTCAAAAAACAAACGGGGCTAGAGAGATGGCTCAGCAGTTAAGAACACTGGCTGCTCTTCCAGAGGACCCAGGTTTGGTTCCCAGCACCCACATGGCAGCTAACAACTGTACATAATTCCAGTTCCAAGGGATCTGACACCCTCTTTTGGCTTCTATGGGCACTGCACATACATGGTACACTTAACATACATGCAAGCAAAACATTCATACACATAAAATTTAAGCTAAGCCTGGCAGTTTAAAAAAAAATCAGAAAATAAATTATGTGTAATTCAAATATATAAGCATAGGGGTTGGAAAGATGGCTCAGCCCAAGAGTATTGGCTGCTCTTGCAGAAAACCCGGGTTTGGTTTTCAGCACCCACATGGTGGTGACGCCCATCCATAACTCCAGTTCCAGGTGATCCAACATCTTTTCTGGGCTCTGTAGGTACTGCACAACACAGGTGCACTTACATACATGCAGGCAAAACAATCTCACACATTAAACACACACACATACACGCCTGACTTGGGGTGACATTTCTTTAGAGACAGGAAATATTAATTAGCAACAATGGCAGCTAACATTTATTACACACTAATTAAATGCCTAATGGTCTGGGTGCTAGGGTTTTTTTGTTGTTGTTTTTTGTTTTTTGAAACAGGGTCTCCTTATAGCCCCAGCTGGCCTGGAACTAACTACGTAGACCAGGCTGGTCTTGAACTCACAGAGATTTGCATGCCTCTGCCTCCCAAGTGCTAGAACTACAGGCGTGCGCCACCACGGCCAGCTTAAATGCTAGTTTTTATACATTACCACTCTTTTAAGGGAGGAACTAGCTCATTTTACAGAAAATCGGGGCCTTAACTAAGAATGGTTATGACAGCCAACAGCTAGCACTTGTTTGTGTCTTTTGTTGTTGGTGTTTTTTTACATATATGTGTTTTATGCATTTAAGTGTTTTTTATGTAAGTGTTTAGTCTCCATGTAAGTGTACTGATGCTATGCAGTGCCTATAGAGGCCAAAAGAGAGTACCGGATCCCTTGGAGCTGAAATAAGTGGTTGTGCATTGCCAGGTGTGGGTGCTGGGAATAGATTCCCATCCTCTGCAAGAACAAGCACTCTTGACTACTGAGCCATCTCTCTCCAGCCCTATGTGAGGTACTCCTCAAACTTTATGGTGCACATGTGGATCAGTGCCTGTGGATTGCCTGGGGAATCTGGTTAAAATTCAAATTTTGCTTCAGGAGGCCTGGAGTGAGGTGTCCACTGAGGCCTAGGGTAGCAATGCTGAACCCACAGTGGGAAAAGCAAGGATCTGCAGGTAGCCATAGGCTTTGTATCACAATTTCTATAAATCCTAAGACTTTTTTTTTTTTTTTTTTTGGTCTTTTTGAGACGGTCTCCCTGTAGCCCCAGCTGTCCTGGAACTATGTAGACCAGGCTGGCTTTGACCTCACAGAGACCCCCCTGCCTCTGCCTCCCAAGTGCTGGGATTAAAGGCATGGGCCACCATGCCCGGCCTGTGTGTGTGTGTGTGTGTGTGTGTATTGCCTACATGTAGGTAAGTGTACCCGTGTCGTGCAATGCCCAAGGAGGACAGAAGAGGCTGTTGGATCCCCTGGGACTGGAGTTACGGACAACTGTTAGCTGCCATGTGGGTGCTGGGATTCGAACCCAGGTCTTCTGCAAGAACAACCAGTGTTCTTAACTGCTGTAACTGCTGAGCCATCTCTCTCCATCCCAAATCCTAAGACTTTAAAAACAAATTTATGTGTATGAGTGCTTTGCCTGCATGTATGTAAGTATATGCAGGGTCTGTGGAGGCCATAAGAGGGCGTCGGATCCTCTAGAACTGGAGTTACTGATGGTTGTTACCCACCATGTGGGTACTGGGAACCCAATCCACAGGTCCTCTGCAAGAGCAGTCAGTGCTCTTAACAGCTGAGCCAGCTTTCCAGCTTCAAAACCTAAGATTTTTAAAAGTCAAATTTTACTGGAGAGTCACAGGATTAGTACTTTTTCTTCTTTACAGATAGGAGTCTGAGCTGTGTGACATCTTAGAACTATCTTCATGACTTTTGTTTATTTTTTCCAATTTACATTCAGAGTGCAGTTTCTTGGAGGGTGATTTTGGGGGGGAGGTGGGAGAAAATCACCCTAAAAGCCCTGACTTTTATCAAGACTGAGCAGCCAAGCACAGAAGACCATCAAGTTGTCACATCAATTCAAATGCCTGTGCAGGATCTATCCGCGTTTAAATTCTACAGATTTACATACATGGGAGCTGGGAGATTTTTAGAGACTGGCCCCCAAAGTTCTTCCATACAAAAAATAAAGTTCTAGCATACTATAGTACCTTTCTATAAGGCCTAAGTACCACTGGTTTCCATTCCTGCTGTAGGCAACAAAGTTCCAGCCTTGAGCAGATAATTAACACATTGTGCAAACTACTGCATCTCAATTCTTTGCCGGATCCTTTGAGGGGGCATGTTAAGAGTTCATCTGGAGCAAATTCTATTTACTTTCAAAAGCCCACCGAGCAAACTAAGCAAGGTCCTTGAGAAGGCCTTGTATTCCACCTGGCTCAAAGTTTAGTCCTTCTTACTCATTTCTGATTATTGGCACTGTACTCAAACACTGGCTAGCTTTTAAAAGGTGATTACATACATCTCCCGCACCCCCCCCCTTACATTCTCTTTGTTTACAGGAATACCTACAGGATCAGTACATCCTTGACAACATTCCCGTTTACTGGATTAAGGTCAATTTAAAATTTTAAACATAAACCTGCTCCATTTATTCATTACAGCCCTTCAAAATTATCCTCCTGCATTCAGAAGACCAAGCCTTGCACACAAATGAGATAAAACCCTCTATGATACTGCAACAACAAACACTGGGACCTTTATTTATAGGGTGACCACACATGATATTACTCCCACAGAATGTATACACTCAGCTGAACACAACGGGACCAATGCTTCTAAAAAGAAAATGCACATGGGGCTGAAGAGATGGCTCAGCGGTTAAGAACATGGGTTGTTCTTGCAGAAGACCTAGGTTTGAATCCCAGCACCCACAGGGCAGCTAATAACTATCCGTAACTCCAGTTCCAGGGGATCCGACAGCCTCTTCTGTCCTCCTTGGGCATTGCACGACACGGGTGCACTTACCTACATGCAGGCAATACACACATACACATAAAACAAAAATACTGAATTTTTTTTAAAAAGAAAATGTAATATGTTGCAGCTCTGTGCAAATGGCTTCTCTGGCTGAGAAATCTATAAAGTTCTGAGATAAGGCCTCAGAGGAAGACTAACCTGTGACAGGGAATATGGGGGACACAGAAGTTTTTCTGAACTGGGGAATGCCTTAGGGACAGAGATAAACCACTGTCCTACAGGCCTGCTACAAAATCACAAAACAGAAACAGCTGACAGGCCCCTGAACCAAGCACCCTATGTGCTAGAAAATAAGGACAGAGAAATGTGCTCTACTACAGATAAGTCCAACAAAAAAGTTCCCTGTTTCTGTCACCTCCCAAATTGGCCTCCCTCCCAGAGTCATTTAACTCTGGGTACCAATTGGGCAGTGCCACCCAGCCACTAGTGCTGAGGCACAGAACTACGGGATGCTAGTAGGGACCAAACCTCTGCAGAATAAGCTAGAGACTTTGTAGGCGGATCTGGACTCCCCCCACTGCATCTGGGCTACATGCTTCCATTCAACAAATATTTATTGAACGTCCACCATCTGCCGGGCACCAGGCTAGGCGCCAGGGAGGAAATCATGCCACAGTCCCCAGCCTCTGGAAGCAGAGATAGACAACCGTCTGGGGGTTGCGCGGACAGGAAAACCTGCCACAAGTTGCTAAGCACAGACGTGCCCAGGGGACAGCATGACCCTGGCGCGGGGCTGTGCGCACCTCCAAGGCCAGCGGTGATGGGCGGAGTGGGCAGGTAGGCCCCGGGCAGGTGTGCAGATACAAGGCACGCCGGAGGCTTCGCAGCTGCATAGGGCAGGCTCCGGCCGAGGACCGGGTCCCCAGAGGAGCAGGGACAGCGGCCCGGGGACCCCGGGGGAGCAGGACGCGAGGGGAGGAGACCGCGACGCCGGGACCGAGGGACCGAGCACTGGCCGACCC
>NW_008349069.1:352855-355732 GCF_000622305.1 Nannospalax galili | reverse complement strand
CTGGGGTCGGGGCGCAGTGTCCTAGGCTCCGCCCCCTCCCCGCCCTCACCTGCTCGACCCGCAGCACCCCCAGGAGGGCTGTGCTGTTTTGCCGAGGAAGGATGCAGCTAGCAAAGAGGGAGGAGGGAGGCTGAGCAGAGGGGCGAAGTTGGCCAAGGACTCATGGAGCTACTTCCTCCGGGTACTGTCTCAGTGTCTGCTTTAGAGAAAGTGGGGTCCTCTGCGGGCAGGCTGGGGGGCGTCCTGATAGAAATCATGCTGGGTTGGAGAGCCGGCTCTGAGGTTAAGAGCACTTGGGGCTCTTCTGAGGAGTCAAGTTTGGACAGCTCACGATCACCTGTAACTCAGCTGCAGGGGATCCACAGGTATCTGCTCTTACATGCACATACGCGCACACACACATAAATAATTTTTTTTAAAAAAAAAGCAAAAAGGGTCTGTTAATGCGGCGCAGTTCAGTGGCTCAAGTGGATAAGGGTACTTGCTGCCTAGCTTGATGAGATGAATCCTTAAGACCCACATGATGCAAGGAGAGAACCTACTCTCTCAAGAGGGCCTCTGATCTCCATATTCTCACACCTATGCATCACACACAAATACACATAAACTAGGTCAGCTGTGCTTCCTTTCAGTGCCTGACCCAAGCTGGGCCAGACTCCAACTGCATGATGCACAAGTGTTGAGGGTTCCACTCTGGGCGTCCTGCAACAAGCCAGTTCTGACATCAGGGTGCGGCAGGCAGGGGTGAGAGGTGGGAGTTAGAGTCTGCAGAACCCACACAGCGAAAGTTTTAAATTTACTGGTCACATAGTAGGACCTTGGCAACTAAAAGTTTCTTCTCTTGGCTGAAAAAGGTTTTGCTACCTCTAAGCATCAAGTCAGGTGAAACACAGCTTTTGCCCTGAAGGCATTAATTACAGACCAATTTGCAATTCAAGTGTGAAGGCTAATTTTAAGCTTAAGTAAAACACTGACTTTCTAAGAATTGTGCTTTGACACTGAACCTTCTACACCCTAAATCTGGAGCTTCTTCTGCTCTATGCACAGGGTGAGGCTCTTGGATAGGGTGTTGTAATTACTATTTTACATACGTGGGAACCAAGCACCAGAATGGAAGTGGTTTGTACAAGTTCCAGCTTTTTTGAAAGATGGACCAAAACAATAATGACAACATCAACACTTAAATTATTTGACTTGCAAATATTTGGGGGTCATTTACTGTATGCTAGGTAATAAGCTAAGAATTGAGGACAGGACTGGGGAGATAGTTCAATGGGTAAAGGAGCTTACTGCCAAACTTGACGACCTTAGTTGAATCCCTGGGACCCACATGGTGAAAGGAGAGAACCAACTCCTGCACGTTGTCTTCTGACCCCAGCAGTACACAAGTACCCTCTGCTTCAAAAATGAATGAATGAATGAAAGTTTTTAAAAAATATTTTATTATTTTTACTTTATGTGTATGCATCTATTGCCTGCATGTAGGTAAGTGCACCCATGTCTGCAGTGCCCACAGAGGACAGAAGAGGCTGTAGGATACCCTGCAACTAGAGTTACAGACAGTTGTTAGCTGCCATGTGGGTGCTGGGATTCAAACCCAGTCTTCTGCAAGGACAGCCAATGTTCTTAACCACTGAGCCATCTCTCCAGCCCCATGAATGTAAAATTTTTTAAGCTGGTTAGGCTGGAGAGATGGCTTAGCAGTTAAGAACACTGGCTGCTCTTGCAGAGGACCTGGGTTCGGTTCCTAGAACCCAGATGCAACTCCAATTCTAGGGAATCCAACACCGTCTTTTGGCCTCTACGGGCATTACATGCAGGCAAAATACTCATGCACATAAAATTAAAAAACCAATAAATAAACAGAAGTTGGGCATGGTAGTCAAACCTTTAATCACAGCCCTAGGGAGGCAGAGGCCAGCCTGGTCTATATGGCCAATTTCAGGCTAGCCAGAACTACATAGTGAGACTCTGTCTCAAATTTTTTGTGGGGGATCTTTTTGAGACAGGGCCTCCCTGTAGCCCCAGCTGTCCTGGAACTCACTATGTAGACCAGGCTGGCCTTGAACTCACAGAGATCCGCCTGCCTCTGCCTCCCGAGTGCTGGGATTAAAGGCGTGTGCCACCATGCCCGGCTCAAAATTTTTTTTTTTTTAATTTAAACATTTAGGGGCTGGGGAGGTGGCCAAGGGGTAAAAAACACCGGTTTTTTTTGAAAAAGACCCGGGTTCGCCTCCCAATACTCACTTGGCAGCTAACAACTGTCTGTAACTCCAGTTCCAGGGGACCCAATAGCTTTTTCTGTCCTCTGTGGGCATTGCACGACACGGGTGCACTTACATGCAGTCATAACGTTCATACACATAAAATAAAAATATAAATAAAATATCTTAAAAATGTAAAGAATTGAGAACAGACTCTACTCCCTCTGAAAATTCCAGTGAAATGACAGCTCTAAGACTTTACTTTTTAAAGTGCAGAAAACCAGAGAAAAGAAAAGGAGACTGTGACAGCAAAATATGAGAAGCTGGAAGGCATCTGTGCAGAAGGAACTGGTAGAGGCATCCAAGAGAACAAGGCCCTGAACTGGCAATGGGAAAGGCTGAAATGCAACCCAGATTATATATCAGAACAAAAGACCCCAGAGACATGGTAGTGTCAAGATTGGCTAGAAGTAGGGATGAAGGCAGGAACAAAAGAGCCAAGGTGATCCATTGAAAGCTTTGCAGGAATAATCAGATCCCTGGATCCTCTCCTACCCCATATCCCAAGATTGTAGTCTCTGGGGAGTGGGGTCGGGTCTTTGTGTGAATGTGTGTGTGTCTGTGTGTGTGTGTGTGTGTGTGTGTGTGTGTCCCAGGCTTATTGAAAATATTA
>NW_008349069.1:334917-352834 GCF_000622305.1 Nannospalax galili | reverse complement strand
TTATTTTGATATATCACAGTGAAAGATTTATCGTCCTCTTTTTTTTTTTTTTTTTTTTTTTTTTTTTAAAAAAAAAAAAAAAAAAAAAAAAAAAAAAAGAAAGAAAGAAAAGAAAATATTATAGCACAACAAAAAGATTCATTTGACGCCACATGCTATTTTCAATTTCATCCCAACCGTAAGCTGAGTGGCCTGCAGGTTGGAGTGACTTCCAGGATGGGAAGCTTTACTTCAGCCTTTGCCTAGTGTTGGGATGGATCTTCTTCCATGATCTCCTGATGTGGGGCTGAACCCTCAGGAGCAGAATTGGCTCACTTCTCTCCTTCTGAAGTTTGAGGGACCTCTTACGGGCCTTCTCTGAATCTGCTTCTCAGTACCTGACAGTCAGCTATCTGCTTGCGCAACTTCTTGTTGGCAGTAATGGTGATCTCCAGGCACACATGCCTGCTGTGGAAATCCCTGCCCTGCATATGGAGCACATCGCAATGACATGCCCCCCCTTCTCCACTGACTTCACAATTTTGGTGGGAATGTGGCCCAAGGAGTCTATTTTATTTTTAAAAAATTATTTGATCCAGGTAAAAGATCCAGATAAAAGAGGCCCAAGGAGTCTCTTTTATTTAAAAAAAGAATTGTTTGCTTTGGAGATGTGTGTACTCACACTTGAGTGTGAGATTGTCGGGACATGTTCCACGTCATGAATGTAGAGATCAGAGGACAGCTTCCAGGGTCCGTTCTCACCATCCACCTTGCTTGAGATGAGTCTTTTGTTATTCACTGCTGTGAACTCCAGATGCTGGCCCAGAAGCTTCTAGAAACTCTTCTGTCTCTACCTCCCATTTCCCGGCAGCGGCATGCTGTGATGATAATAACTTGTGCTACTGCTTTGTCTGGCTGTTATATGAGTTCTGAGGATCCAAACTCAAACTCAGGTCATCAGGCTATTGAAGAAAGCACTTTACGCCCTGAACCACTTCCCCCAGTCCTTTGGGGCATCACTTAAACAGAGAGGACTAGACACAGTGGAAGGCAAGGCAGAGGTACCATGCCAACATTCTGGATGGACCAAGTGAAAGTTTGCTTATGAAATGTACAGAGTCCAGGGATTCTTTCCCAAGAGATCATAGAAGCCAAGACCTCCAACCTTCCCCAGAGAACTTGAGCAATCAAAAATAAATAAATAAAAATAAAAAGACCTCTCAGGAGACAGGCAGATCTCCCCAGCACCAAGCCCACAGCTGAGAAATCTTACCTATGGCATAGGTCTTTTAAAGAGCTTTGTAGGACCAGTCTCCGCTTTGGGATATAAATGAACAAAAACCACTGAACTCTTAAAGAAAATCTATCAAAC
Source organism: Nannospalax galili (assembly GCF_000622305.1). Taxonomy (NCBI): domain Eukaryota; kingdom Metazoa; phylum Chordata; class Mammalia; order Rodentia; family Spalacidae; genus Nannospalax; species Nannospalax galili. Next base: position 351,483 of record NW_008349069.1, on the reverse strand, counting down.
AACAGAAGTCAGAGCCAGGAAAAGCAACCGGGAAGAAATCAGCAAGAGGATATGTCATTACAGGATTACAATGTGTATTTGGGCTAAATACTACACTGATGTCTGCAAAAAATAAATTATTAAAATGTGTAAGTAAATATATGCCTTTGTATAAATATATAGTATTTGCTATATGCAAATATATGTATTATTAATATTTACAGAGAAAACAAGTAACCATAAAAGACTTAGACACTGGGTATGCTGGTGCATGTCTATAATTCTAGAACTTGAGTAGCGGAGGTAGCAAGACTGCCTCAATTTAAAGCCAGACTGGTCTTCATAATCAGTTCCAGGGTAGTCAGGACTGCCTGGAAAAAAACCAAAATAATCTGGGTCTATTGGCTTACACCTGTTTTTCTTTTACCTCAGCATTCTAGCACCTGGGGCTGAAGACTCTGTCCCCTCAAAAGAAGAGAGAGAGAGAGAGAGAGAGAGAGAGAGAGAGAAGAAAAACTACCAGAGTCAGTGAGATTATGAAGAATTAGGACCCCACATATTGTCACTGGTTTGCAGCCAGTCTCAGGGAGACCTAGTGAGGTTTAGGACAGGCCAACCTAGGCTACAGTGTGAGACCCTGTGTTCAAAAACAAAGTGGAGTAAGATGGGGTCAAGCTAGGGATAGTGGTAAATGTGTATAATCCCAAGCACTGAGGAGGTTGAGGTGGGTCTCAAGTTAAAGGAAAAGAAAAAATCTTGGCAAACGTAGTGATGCTCGAAGGAATCTGTCAGTTTCTGTCTTCTGAGTGCTGAGATTAAAGGTGTGCCACCAAAGGTAGCCTGTGATGGCTGGTTTTAATATCAATTTACCAGCAATTAGACTCACCTGAGTAGAGGGCCTCAGGCATGGTCCTGATTACCTTAATTGATGTTGGAAGACCCACTCTAAATGGGCAACACCTGATAGCAGCCCAGATAAAAAGAGCATGTCAGAAGGAAGATTTTGACCTTTCATTCACTTGCCTTTTCCTCTAGGTAACTTGTTGCTGCTGTTGCCTCCTTCACTCACTGACATCAGAACCAGCGTTTCCTGGCTTCCTTCATTGGCTGAGGACCAGCTGCTCTCCAAGGGACCCTTCTGGTTTGCCATGCCAGACTGGGACTCCTGAGGTTCCCCGGCCTTCTGGACCGAGCAACTACCAGGTTCTCAGCCTCTCATGTGTGAGACAACCCATGCTGACTTAATAAATTATTTTCATATATATTCATATTTTTATATATATGAAAAGGATATATATATATATATATATATATATGGTTTTGTTCCTCTAGAGACCTCTCATTACTACACACATGAAAAGATTCCAGTTCCGGGGGATCCAGTGCCCTCTTCTGGTCTCTATGGGCACTGCACACATGTGGCACACTTACATGCAGGCAAAACATACATAAATAAACCTTTTTTTTAAAGAAAGGAGAGCAAAGCTGAGACAGGTGAGACACACCTATAATCCCAGCACTCAGAGGTTGAGGGAGGAGCATGATCATCAGACATAAACCAGCCACAGCTACACAGTGAGTTTTACAGAGTGAAACACTGCCCCCCTCCAGAGAGAGAGAGAGAGAGAGAGAGAGAGAGAGAGAGAAGAAAAACTACCAGTGTCAGAGTCAGTGAGGTTATGAAGAATTGGGACCCCACATATTACTGGTAGGACTATAAATGGTGCAGTCACTGTGCTAAACAGATTAGCAGTTTCCCAAACAATTACACAATAATGCTGTATGGGAGCCAGGCATATGCCTGCAGGACCAGATACTTGGGAGGCTGAGGCATGAGGATTCTGTGAATTCAAGACCAGCCTGGGCAATTCACTCTTAAAATATTCAACAGATCCTGTCAAATATAGGAAAAGCATCAATGCCCTCTTCCTCCCACTTCCAGAAATGACCACCGTACATAATGTATGTTTCTCATCCTGCTCACGGGCTCCCATCATAATTGTGCTTTGATTCTTTCAATACATACTTACTGACTTCCTGTTGTGTACTAGAATACTCTGCTAGTGAGAACTTGTCTCAAAAACAAACAAATGGTCAGCAAAAGGGCTCCTGTCATCAAGCCTGATGACCAGAGTCCTATCCCAGAGTCCCACAGGGACCGATCCCAGGTTGAAAAAGAGAAACAACTCCCGAAAGTTGTCCTCTGACCTCCACACATATATATATATATATATATATACACCATGGCATGCACACACAAACAATAGCACATATACACACACACAATAGAATGCATTGTGCAGCAATTCTGTTGGAATTGACAACAGGTGCTGAAACAAAAACAGTGTTCATAATAGCACTTGCCACAATAGCCAAAAAGTGGACACAATCCAAATGTCTATTAGCAGATGAATAAGTGAACAAAATACAATATAGCCACATGATGGAATATTATTCATCCCTAAAAAGGAATGTATATGAAATGTTCAGAATAGCCAAATCAATAGAAAGAAAACCAGACTGATGCATGCAAGGGACAGAGGGAGGAACAATGGGAAATGATTACTTAATAAGCATGGTATTTCCATTTGAGTAATGAGAGAGTTCTGGAACTAGATAGAGGTAACAGTAGTACAACATTGTAAGTGTGCTTAATGTCAGGTGCTGAAATAAAGCACTTGAATCACCTTCTTACTCTTTGAAGTGAGGTAAGAAGATAAATTATACATATATATGTTATATATGTGTTATATATTACAACATATATACCCTTGAATATTAAATAACGTGGCATAGAGACACAGTCCAAGGGAAAGACTTCCATTAAGTTAGACAAAGGACATGGGAAGGGAAAAAGAAGATATTTCAGTCCCATTTTGCGACCTGAAGGGCATGAATGCTTTATGAAGGACCCACTCCCAGTCCCCAGCACAGTGAATGGAAGTGGATCACACCTGGAATGAATGAGAATAGATCACACTCCTTAGACAAAGAGACATAAATATATGTCAGTTAAGACTTAAACAGTGTTGCAGGAAATGTCACAGGGTAATGGGCCTTGTACTAATAAAATTATTTTCACTTCTCAACTATGTGCACATAGAACTTTGATAGAAATGAAAACTAGCTGGGTGTGGTGCTACACACCTTTAATCCCAGCACTCTGAGGCAAATGCAAGCAGACCTCTGAGTTTGAGGTTAACCTGGTGTACATGGTGAGTTCCAGGCCAGCCAAGGTGACATAGTAAGACCCTGTCTCAAAATGAATAAATAAAAAACAAATAAATGAAAGAAAGAAAAAAAAGCTAAATTAATTTTTAAAAAGGACATCAGGGGCTGGGGAAAAAGCTGAGTAATGGAATGCTGACCTAGCATACCCAAGGTTCCATCCCCAGCAAAAAAAATTAAACAAAATCTTGGGAATCACGGTAAACAAAGCAAAGTCTCTGCCAACAGGGGCAGGGAGCAAGTATGCAACAGGCAAGTCCCGCAGTGTACGTGTTGTATGTCAGTGGGTGGAGGAGGGTGCTCACAAAGGTATGTGCATCACCAGCAAAAGGATTTCATCATATGAGGGTCACAATATCGGCTGAGATCTGAGATCTGAATACAAGGATGGTGAGAGCTGGTGGGAGAGTTTGGACAAAGGGAACATGTACAAAGGTCCAGAAATGAGTCAAAGCAAAGCACACTGAAGACAGCCTCAAGTGCAGCTGGATGTGGTGGCACATACCTGTAATCCCAGCATTTGGGAGGTAGAAGCAGGAGGATCAGGAGCTCAAGGCTAGCCTAGGTTACATGAGACCTTGTCACACAAAATAAATCAGAGAGAGCGTGGGTAAGAGGGCTTAGCGGGTAAAGGTGCTTGCCACCAAGCCTGAGCTTGGTCCGCAGGGCTCACATTTACAGGAGAGAATTGACTCCTGCAAATTGTCCTCTCATTGCCACGTGTGTGCCATGGTGCACGCGCGCACACACACACACACACACACACACACAAACAAACAAATAAATTTAAAAATAAACGTGGGGGGGAGGGGGGGACTCAAGTGTAGAATTCAGGGGGAAGAGCATGACAGATAAGGCCAGAGATGGAGTGTCAGTATGGCCAGCCCCTGCAGGACCTTCTGAGGCATGTCAGAGGGTGGACTCCACATGGAAGAGTGTTTGGCACTAGAGTGGCAGGGAGGCCTCTTGGGAATCTCTCTGGCTTCTGGGCAGGAGATGGATGGAGCAGAAGCGAGACCGGAGGAGGCTCCTCTCTAGTGCTTATTAACTGTTCTCTGTTCCTGGACACTCGCCTAAGTTTATTTTTAGTTCCAAAAACATACTCAAATTTTTCTCTTCTGAATTTTAACAGAAGTTCACAGACTTCCAAGGGGTGTTGTTGGAAATCCCACATGGATCCTTAAATAGTAGCCAAAACCCAGTATTCCAATCCTGTCTTCAATGTTAAATTGTCAAACATCACAAGAGCCTGGCCATAGCTGGGCCTCCAGGTGTCAGTGAGTGCTAGAGGCAAAAAGAAACCAGTGACTGAGAGAGAAGCAGGCAACACTTGGTTGGGTCCCCGTCTCAGGGACTGATCTACGTGTCCCAGCTGACTCAGGGCAATCAGGATCAGAGAGACTGATGAGGAAGCCAGATGCTACTTGATTCACGGCTGCCAGAGCAGTCATCCTGCTGGAAGGCACATTCTTATCTCAGACCCTGAATGGATCCTGGACTGCTGCTAAGCAGCCAGATGGAATGGAGGGAGAGCTCACACCTGCAGACATGCCTCTGCCTCAGAGCACCTAGGACAGGGTCTTCCTCCCACCAGACAGTGTGAGGACCCAGACCAGCTCCAGATCATTCACCTTCCCCTCTGCACCCAGCTGGCTTCAGACCATGCTCACCTTGTGGCATCCTTGCACAGTGATGCTTGGGCTGACCCCAACCAAGTTTAGCATCTTCACAAATCCCTGAGGCTTTTATTTAGACCTGGACTTGGCTCCTTCCAAGTGCAACTACCTCCAACTCTGGGGATTCTTTACTATACCCCTCTCTCTAACACACACACACACACACAGGGAGAGGGAGAGAGGGAGGGAGAGAGAGAGATACTCTGAGCATCAGCATTCATAGAGAGCCTCCTCTACTCAGAGCATTGGGCCTACAAGTTTAGATTCCAAATTCCCCCAGAGTCTAGCCCCCATGTGCCCTGTCTCTGGGGGAAGTGCTTGACCATGGTGAGGCAAGGGGGTGCGGTCCCACTTGATTTCGTTTCCGACCCAGGCCCTCATCCATTGCATCCTTGTCAGTGTTGGGGGGTGGGAATAGTTTTTCTATAACATCCATGAAGCAGTTGATGTAATCTACAGTTTAATACAGTCAGTAACAGCAGGAGCCCCAAGGGACTTCTGTCTCTGATAAAAAACTACAGATTGATGGTAAGATTTCAAACATACAGTTTAGAATTAAAGCTGTCATGGTAAGGCATATCTATAATCCAGGTACTTATGTGGCTGAGGCAGGAGAATTACTATGGGTTTGAGAGCAATCTGGAATACATAACAAGACTTTGTCAAAAAAAAAGTTTATCATTAAACTGCCTGGTGTATAGGTCTGTAATCCCATCTACTTAGGAAGCTAAGCCAGGAGAATGGCAAATTTGAGGCCCACCTGAGGCTACAGAGTAAGTTCAAGACCAGTCTGGGCAACATAGCAAGAACTTGTCTCAAAATGGAAAATAAAGAGAAAGCTGAGGTTCCATGTCAGTGGTAGAGCACTTGCGTAGCATGTACAAAGTTCTGGTTAGATTCCCAACACCAGAACAACAACACAAAAAAATCCCAAAACCCAATTATCAGCCTTAAGCACAAACCAAATATGTGATAAATTTATATTTGATGCTTCAAGATTAATAACTTGATGTGAAACAATTCTGATTTCAAAAGGCTTTTTTTTTTTTTTTTGGTTTTTTGAGACAGGGTCTCCTTGTAGCCCCAGCTGTCCTGGAACTCACTATGTAGACCAGGCTGGCCTTAAACTCACAGAGATCTGCCTGCCTCTGCCTCCCAAGTGCTGGGACTACAGGCGTGTGCCACCCCGCCCAGCTCAAAAGGCTTTTTTAAAAAAGTATCAGCAGAACATCTATGTCTGAAGGATTAAACTTTGACTGCACCACACTCCTCCAGCAATGTTCCCACATGCCTGAGGAAAGGCCAGGGTCGGACGAATTCCAGGCAGGAGTGGTTTAAGGGTTAGAGTTAACTGCTGCTTCTGTAAGGTCTTATCCCTTTGGCCAGAAAAATGCTTTCTGAGTCTTCTCTAAAAATAGTGCTTGCTGGGATTTTCCACTTTGACATTCCTTCTGTGACCAAAGACAACTCTAACCAAACCATTCTGTACTCCTTACCACCATCTCCAGGGGCATCCCACCTTTGGGAGACCCCAATCTGTGATCCCAAGAATCTCCACACCTGGCTAGCATTTGGTGATCGAAGGAAGATATTTGCCTGTCTGCCTTCCTCCTCTTCCTTCTGGGCAAAGGCCAGAAGTGTGGCCACAAGGAAATGTGCAAATGGACTTCATTTATCCCTAGGACTGTGTCCTGCTGGGCCAAATGGTGACTAATCAAGCCATGTGAACCCCTGAAGCCACTGAGGTAGCCAGCAGGCGACATGTACAACCCAGCATCTACTGATGGCTCACGTCCATGTGCCAGGCATTGGGTTATATGCTGGGGCCACCAGGCTTTTACAAGAGAACCATGTTTGGGGAATAACTGTGCAGCATAGTAATCTACCCAGCATCCAACCCCCTGCTTCTAATGACATAGTGCTCCCCATGTTTCTGAACAGGGATACCTACTCAGGAAGAGTGAAGCAAGAAAGACCTATCACAGTTCCCTTTCACCTCAATGATTGGCTTGGGGTGGGTACAGGACTTGAGCTGAGCTAATGAGAATCCTGCCCTGGGATTTTTCCCTCTAGAATGTAGATTCTCAAACTATCATGTGCATAGGACATGATAGTAAGCACCTCCCCAGAATGTCTGGTGCTTACTTAGGTCTAAGGTGAGGAACAGAGTCTGCTTCTACAAATACCTGTGGAAGTCTAAGGCTACTACAACTTCCCCAGTAGGATGGGGAAAGCAGTTTCCATCTATCCTTCTTTTTTTCCTTCCTCCATTCCCTCTTTCCTTCCTTCCTTCCTTCCTTCCTTCCTTCCTTCCTTCCTTCCTTCCTTCCTTCCTCTCTCTACTTTCTTTCCCCTCCTCTCCCCTTCCCTTCTTTTCCTTCCTCTCATTCCTTATCTCCTGCTTGTGCTGTGAACTGAACTCTTGTGTATGGTGATACATCTACCTTGCTTGGTGCATGAGGCCCATGCTGCTCCACCCAGGTCTTCTCAGTGTATAGCTAAGGTATGTGCACACACATAAGCCCACATTTATATCTAATTGCCTTTATGCCTGTGGGTATTAGGAACTATGAGTTCCCACTGACACTTCCTGTTCTCTGACACCACAGGGTTCAATCCAGTTTGCCTTCTTTTCATTATCTGTACCCCCCCTCCTCTGGCAGTGAGAGAAACCCCCTGATCATCCTTCATGAACTTACTGGACCAAAGCCCCTACATGTCATGCTCTCCCATCCCCACTGTCACCCACATTTGTACATAGATGCCCATAGATGTTACCCTGTCACATGGCTGTGTCACCCCTTCTGGTGCAATAACCCATGTAGATATCCACCTGATACCTTATATCTTAGTTATGTTTTCTATTTCTGTGATAAAATACCCTGACAAAAGCAACTTACGGGAGAAAGGGTTTATCTCAGCTCACAGCTCAAGGATATAGGTCTACCTGGTGGCAGGAGCTTGAGGCAGCTGGTCGTGTATCCAGTCAGAAATCAGAGACAGGTGACTGCTAGTACTTGGCTAGTGTATTAGTTACTTTTCTGTTGCTGTGACAAAACAGCATGACTAAAAGCAACTTAGGAAAGAAAAAGAGGGGGAATCCATAATGGTGAGCAGGGCATAGCAGCAGGCAGTTAAAGCAGGACAATGAGAGGGCACAGCTTCAGCCACACACAGAAAGTAGAGGGCGAACTAGAAGTGGGCAAGGCTATAAATCCTCCAGCAAACCAGCACCTCCCCAAATAGCACCAGCAACTGGGGCCCAGGTATTCAAATACCTGAGCCTATGGGGGGCATTTCTCATTCAAACCATCACAGCTAGCTTTCTCCCTCTTTTTATCTGGGTGCAGGGAGAGGGGGCAGGGTCTCACTATGTAACCCTGACTGGCCCAGAACTCACTATGTAAGCCAGACAGGCCTTGAACTCACAGAGATCTACCTGCCTCTGCCTTCGGAGTGCTGGGATTAAAGGCCTGTGTCACTGTTCACTTCAGCTTTCTTCATTTTATGCAGTCCAAGACCCTAACCCAGGGAATAGTACAACCTGCATTTAGGGTGGGCCTTCCCATCTCAATCAACCTAATTAGGATAACCCTTCACAGGTGTGCCCAGAGGCTATCTCTAGGTGATTCTAGATCCTGTCGAGTTGACTGTATAAACCATCCACCCTGTGTCAGGCCAACCGCTATTGCTTTGCTTTTCTCACCCAATTTGGGCTCTCATGCCCAGTAGGAGAGTGCCTTTTTTCACACTGCTGTGGCTAACTCTCCATGCCAGGCTATTCCACCCCCATCCATAGGAAACTTTAAAAAAAAAAAAAATTGGGACAGGGTCTCTCTGTAGCCCCAGCTGGTCTGGAACTTACTATGTAGACCAGGCTGGGCTTGAACTCACAGAGATCTGCCTGCCTCTGCCTTCAGAGTGCTGGGATTAAAGGCATGTGCCACCATGCCCAGTAGAAACTTCTTATCCTGTTAAAGTTACAAAAACATGCTCCAGATCTCCATGGCTCCCCACTACATCCACAGGCAAACATCTCCCATGTTCTGACCACCTAAAGATGTTAGGACCAAATTGTGGGGAAAGATACCTGTAAAGATTCTGGAGTTTTTTTTGGACAGGGTCTCCCTGTAGCCCCAGCTGGCCTGGAACTCAGAGATCTACCTGCATCTGCCTCTCTAGTGCTGGGGATTAAAGGTGCGCACTACCATGCCCACCAGATTCTGAGTGTGGAGTTAGAGACATTATGTCCCTTGCTGGTACCTCCAGAGACATCCACTCTGTCTGGTCTGGGCCCCCTTGTTCATCCCATCACCAGTATCTTGAATACCAGCAACCTATGTCTAGAGGTCCTTCATGGGTGACTGTGGCTGCCCAGAGGCAGGGAGGGGGCCCCAGAGACCATACTCATATTCACGTATCTGGATGCCCACACATGCAGATGGCAGAGAGCTGCCTTGTCCATAAAAGCAGGCAGTTGCCCAGGTGATGGAATTTATGGTGCACCAAGGGCCTGTCTGCCTTAAAATAACTATCTTGCTGTCTGAACTAGCAATTTATTTCTTCAGTTTTAAGACCTAGTGTTTGCCACTGCCCAGCCTGGGGGAAAGTGTGCAGCCTGGGGAGAACATTGCAGGGGTGTTGGGATCCTCATCCCCAGTTCTACTCCTTTCTTTGTGACTTGGTATTAAGAACAACCCTAGTCCTACTTCTCTATCTCTAAGGCAGTGATTTCCAAGGCCCCTTCAAAGTACTAAGTAAGGTTTGACCTGGCCACTCAATTCAGGGCTGGCCATTTCAGGACATCAACTGCTTTGGGGGCACTGTGCTAGGCACAGATCCCAGGCAGTGCACCAGGTCTCCTTGAGAGGCAGGAGAGTCTCTATTTCAGAGGATGACACTGAGAGGCATCGAGGCCGGGGGACTTCTCCACAACCACTCAACTGTCAAGTTCTGGGGCAGGACTCAAACTCAAATCTAGCTGACTCCAGGTTCCCAGCAGAGACAGCCTGGGCATCAGGGCTGCAGCAGTGGGCTACAGTTTTCCTCTGCCAGTTCTGTTGAATCCCATGAATACTTAGGGTTTGGAGTGCAGGGAGAACCATCTGGCAGAAGAGCTGAATGGGGGCTGTGTTGGGTGATGTTTCCCATGAGGCTACTGTCAGCTGCCAGGAGACGTTTGTTTCAGTTTTCTTTGGGCCTAGGACAGAGCTACTGGTGGGGCATCACAATCAAAACCTGCTTTGGGGCAAAATTTTAAAGGCTGGCCTAATCATACCAAATGAGAGGAAGGAAGCAGGACAGGATGGAAGGCAGAGCGGCTGAAAGGTACTATCACCAGAGTCCGAATTCTAAAGATCATAGACTCAGATCTGGTTGGAGCTTTAGAGCTTGGCATGCAAATGTTTTCAAAGTACAATTTAGCACACTCTGTGGAACCTAGAGCATGGGTAGGAAACTCTACGCTTGGACTGTTCTGCAGAATGTGTCCCAGTCGCTTATAAAACAAGTCTAAAGAAACCTGTTTATTTAAACTGCAATCTTTCAAGCCTGCTTGATGCCCTCCAGAACACACTTACCAAAGGGTAGAAAGACTAAGGTTTTTACAAACAGGATGAGGAATTGTCAAGGGCAAGGTAGGCAGTTAGGGGTTAGCGACTACACCAGAATCTTGGGCATGTTTTTTTTTATTCCTGGGCTGTCCTAAGCTACTTGTTGTAGTACAAACCAAATCTCAGAGTTTGTTCATCTTCCCTCCTCCCCCTGGGCCAGTTGGGTGAGAGATGTTCTCTGAGGGCAGGAAACCACCCGACATGAACTAATGAACCAGAACCTTTGGAATATCTTCACAACATATATTTTCTGTGTACAATGTGTGCATAGATAGATAGATAGATAGATGATAGATAGATAGATATAGCTATATATATATATATATATTTTTTTTTTTTTGAGAAAGGGTCTCACTACATAGTCCTGGCTGGCCTGGAACTCACTATCTAGACCAGGCGGGTCTTTGAGTACGTACTCAGAGAATCCCCCACCCTTCTTCTACCTCTCTAGTGCTGGGATTAAAGATGTGTACCACCATGCCTGGCCTATGTACAAAATCTAAATTATTACAGTATTTCATGTCCTATATATACCCAAGAATTAAAATTCCAGGCTAGTGTTTGTCAGATAAGTCTTAATAGGTCAGAAATGGATTCACAGTAGAATGGTGCCAAATATTTCAAATATTAAGGACAAAGTAACACGACACAGGCTGCTGACAGATGTACTAAGGCCCCCCCACTCTATAAAATAAATTGCTCCCATAAAAAGAAACGGAGTTTTAAATTGTTGAATTCTTCCCCAAACAAAAGTTTAAATGCTTCACATGGTGTTTGCTCTTCTAGAACTTCAGTCTTTTAGTAAAGGCTGTTGCTGATGGGGTGAATAGGTTTGAGGGAAGGCCACAAGGAAGAAAAAGAGTCTGAGAAGCGTGAATTCAGTTCTACATAAGAAATAGATTACCAAGTCCCAGCACTTGGGAGGCAGAGGCAGGCGGATCTCTCTGAGTTCTAGGCCAGCTGGGGCTATAGGGAGACCATCTCAAAAAGGCCAAAAAAAAAAAAAAAAAAAAATGCCCAGGTTGGTCTTGATCTTCAACTCCCTCAGGCAAACCTTGAACCTGTGACCTACTCCCTCAGGCAAACCTTGAACCTGTGACCTTCTGAAGTAGCTGGGATAACAGGTCTGCCCTACCAGGCCAGGGTGCAAGGGAATTAAGAATGTGTGTGTGTGTGTGTGTGTGTGTGTGTGCATGTGTGCTGTGTAGCTGAGGAAAACCTTGAACTCCTGATCCTCTCGCCTCCACCTTTCAAGTGCTGGGATTACAGGTGAGTACCTCATGCCAGACTCAAACATTATTATTATTATTATTATTTTATGCCAGACTCATTATTATTATTATTATTATTATTTTATTTTTTTGAGACAAGGTTTCCCTGTAGCCACATCTGGCCTAGAACTTGCTATGGAGGCCAAGCTGGCCTCGATCTCACAGAGATCGAGTTGCCTTTGCCTTCCAACTGTGGAGATTAAAGGCATGTACCACCATGCCTGGCTTATTTTGTTTTCTTTTTGAGACAGGGTCTTCCTGTAACCCCAGATGGCCTCGATCTCACAGAGATCCACCTGCCTCTGCCCTCCCAAGTGCTGGGATCAAAGGTGTGCGGGACTGTGCTTGTTTTTTTTTGTTTTTTTTGAGACATGGTATCAAATATCACAGGCTGACCTCAAACTCTATATAGTCAAGGATGACCTTGAACTCAGATCCTTCTACCTCCACCTCCCAGATGCTGGGCCACCAGGTCCAAGAGAGAGAATTTAACAAGGTGAGAAACATTTGGAAGGTCAGGCTCCTATTTGAAATATGGTTGAAGGGTAGGGGAAGGACGTCTTGTCCCACAGGGCCAATGGCCCTCTCCTGAGACCTCCATTCCTGCAGAGTCTTGGCCTTGCAAACTCCCGCTGTCTCAGCAAAGCTTCTATTCCCTCACTGCCCAAGAGTCCCTCACTGGCATGCAGGCAGACACCAGTGACCGGTCACCACTGCAAGCCAGCAGGGTGCTGCTCATCCTCTCCGGGGTTGTGAGCTTCCAGTTTCCACTTCTACCACTGTTGCTGGCTATCACTGGTCTCTCAGTCACCATCTGTGCCTTTCTGAGAAGCAGCAAGAGCGTTTTGCATCCTGCCTGCTCTCTATGGGCCTGGCAGGGGAGGGAGGAGTGCAATGCCAACACCACTGGTCTTGTTTCCACAATCCTGCCTCAGCCACAATCCTGTAGGAATGCACTGGAAATCATGGGGAATAGCCAAGGCATATCCTTCCTTCTAAACTGTTTTCTTAGCCATAACCAACCCGAATACTACAAACGAGAGGCGTGGGGCTAAGGAATAGGTTGCTAGAACGATAACGAGGGATTGCTTTCAGGATTAGTTACCACACAAAATCTACCCCAAGCTAGGAATACATGAATCCCCTTTAATGTCCAGAACCAGGAAGAAATTTCACCCCTACTTTACAAAGATGGGGAAATGGGACTAAAGTGCATGTTCCGTGTTTCCCAATTTTGGTTGTCTTTTTTCTTTTATTTTTTTTAATTTGTTGGGGGGGGGCAGGGACATGTGAAGGTAGAGGACAAATTGTAGGAATTGGTTTTCTCCTTCCACCATGTGGATCCTGAAGATGAAACTCAGGTAGGTTGACAGGCTTGGTGGCAGGCACCTTTACCCACTGAGCCATCTTGCCCACCTGGCTGTGTTGTACTCAGTTTATCTAAAGTTGCAGATGCTTGATTCCAAAGTAACAAGAACATGCTCCAGGATTAGAATCCATTGAGCACATTCCCTCCAAACACGGCCTCTGCTTACACTCCATGTGCAGCTTCTAGGCCAGAGGTGTTCAGCCAAGGTGGGTCATCAGTGGATATGAGGGTCCAGAAGACAGGCGAGCTGACAGATCAGGCCTCACATGTACTCAGGGACATTGGCACTGGTCAAGGTCTGTCTCAGATCCTGCTGAAGGTCTTTGCAACAGGTGAGCCCTAAAGCTCTCCATGCCTTAAAAGGGAAATCTTCTCTATGCAGGAAAAGTGAGAGGCACCTCAGCCTGCCTCTTCCAGCATGATACTTTGACTACAATCTTTCCCCCCTTCGCAGAGTGACATAATACTCCTCTATCAACATGCTTTAATTTTTTAAAAATATTTTATTTAAAAAAAATTTTTTTTTTAATTTTTATGTGTATGCGTGTGTTGTCTGCATGTAGGTCAGTGCACCTGTGTTGTGCAATGCCCGTGGTGGTCAGAAGAGGCTGTTGGATCCCCTGGGACTGGAGTTACAGACAGTTGTTAGCTGCCATGTGGGTGCTGGGATTCGAACCCAGGTCTTCTGCAAGAACAACCAGTGTTCTTAACTGCTGAGCCATCTCTCCAGCCCTGGTTTAAATTTTTTTTTTTTTTAAATTACATGTATGGGAATTGGAGAGATGGCTCAGCAGTTAAGAGGACCTGGGTCCGATTCCCAGTACCCATATGGTGGTTAACATCTGTCTGTAACTCCAGTTACAGGGGATCCTAAGCCTTCTTACCTCTGGAGGCACTGCAGGACTCGGGTGCACTTACACACATGCAGGCAATACATGCATACACACAAAAATAATTTTAAAAATTACATTTATGTATGTGAGTATGCACAAGTCAGAGGAGCTGGTTCTCTCTGTCCATCATGTGGGTCCTGGGAATCAAACTTAGATCATTAGGCTTGGCAGCAAGTGACTTTAGCTACTGTGCTATCTCACTGGCCCTTGATTTGATTTTTGTAGGGAGAACGGAAGGGCCTTGCACAGTCTAGGCAAGTTAAGTGTTCTACTACTAAGCTAAATCCCAGCCCTTGGTTTTTCAAGGTTTTCATTCTGAGAACTATGAGCCCAAGGTGCAGGAGTAAAGCACTGACTAGACAGGATCTGATCTAAACATATGAATAGACACTGCAGAAAGGCAGAGGGAGAATTCTCAGAAAAAAAAAAATCACACTCATGCTGGGTGTGGTGGCACACACTTTTAATCCCAGCACCGGGAGGCAGCGGCAAGGCGGGCTTCTGTGAGGTAGAGGCCAGCTTGGTCTACATAGTGAGATCCAGGCCAGCTGTGGCAACAGGGAGACCTTGTCTCAAAAACAAAGCATGGTATCTCATTAATATGCAAACCACTTTCATCATTAATAAGTTATATGGATACCAAAATTTTTGTTGTTCAGGGGGTGTTAGATAACTCAGGCTTGGCCTTGAACTTGCTGTGTATCCAAGGATGACCAATTCCTGATCTTCCTGTCTCCACAGAGTAAGTGACAGAATAACAGATATGTACCACCATCACAGGCTAAAGAATTGTTTTAAAATCTTTGAGTCATACAGGAGTCATGAGTGGAAAATTTAAGAAGCTCTGTTCTGTAACTAGCCTGGATTAATCTATTTAGGGGTGAAGTATTTTTTTTAAATATTTTATTATTTTAATTTTATGTGTGTGTATTACCTGCATGTAGTTAAGTGAACCCGTGTTGTGCAATGCCCGCAGAGGTCAGAAGAGGCTGTCGGATCCCCTGGGTCTGGAGTTATGGACAGCTGTTAGCTGCCATGTGGGTGCTGGGGTTTGAACTGGATCTTCTGCAAGAACAGTCAGTGTTCTTAACCACTGAGCCATCTCTCCAGCCCCCTAGAGGTGAAATATTCTGATGTTTAAATTTTCTGTTTGCATGTAGGACTGGAGATTGAACCCAGGGTCTTGTACATGGTGGGCAAGCACTCTAAAAGTGAATCCCCACCTCTACTCCAAAAATATTTGAAAATATTTAGTGTCAGCCGGGCGTGGTGGCACACGCCTTTAATCCCAGCACTCGGGAGGCAGAGGCAGGAGGATCTCTGTGAGTTCAAGGCCAGCCTGGTGAATTCCAGGACAGCTGGAGCTACAGGGAAACCCTGTCTCAAAAAGACCAACCCCCCGCCCCAAAAGAAAATATTTAGTGTCTATGGATAGATCTGTGATAAAGCACTCACCTTGCCTAGCATGGGCCAGGTCCTAGGTTCAATCTGAGGTCAAAGCACAAGGGTCACAAAGTCAAGGCCAGCCTGGACACATAGGAGGTCCAGTTGGAAGACAAAAAGGAAGGACAGAGGAGGAGGCCCAGTAAAGTGAAGACCTCCACGGCATTGCATGACATGGGTGCACTCACCTACATGCAGGCAATGTACTCATACACATAAAATAAAAATAAATATTTTAAAAACTGATGAATCCAGCCAGGCATGGTGGCGCACGCCTTTAATCCCAGCACTTCAGAGGCAGAGGCAGGTGGATCTCTGTGAGTTCAAGTCCAGCCTGGTCTACATAGTGAGTTCCAGGACAGCTGGGGCTACAGGGAGACCCTGTCTCAAAAAGACAAAACAACAACAACAAAAACTGATTCCAAGGCTGGCTGTCTGTAGTGACTCATGCCTGTAATAATCCTAGAATTTTGGAAGCTGGGACAGGTAGATTGTCTCAAGGTCAGCCTGGGCTACACAGAATGAGATCAAGTCTTGGGAGGAGGAAGGAATAAGGAATCTCTGTCAAAGACTTGGCAGTGCAATATATTTCTTCCAACTTTTCTTAGGTTTGCAAATTTTCAAATAAAAAGTTAAGGAATCCAATAGTCAAAAATGTAATTCATGAACTAGCCTTGGTGGCTCATGCCTGTAATCAGCAGTTCTTGGGAGCTGGAGGAAAAAGGATCAAGAGTTCAGGCTACCCAGACTATGAGACTTTCTCAAAAAAAGTGTGTGTGGGTGAGGGGTGGATGAGGTTGTGGGGTGGAAACGCATGCCTTTAATCCCAACACCTGCATAGGCAGGCACATCTTGGTAAACCCAAGGCTAACCTACATAGTAAGCTTACATAGTAAGGCTACATAGTAAGCTTCAGGTCAGACAGGGTTACACAGTAAG
This sequence comes from Nannospalax galili, assembly GCF_000622305.1. Taxonomy (NCBI): domain Eukaryota; kingdom Metazoa; phylum Chordata; class Mammalia; order Rodentia; family Spalacidae; genus Nannospalax; species Nannospalax galili. The sequence continues at coordinate 335,073 of NW_008349069.1, read as the reverse complement.
ACCCTGCTTAAAAAAGGGGGGTTAGCCTACCCCTGGAGCCCCTCATTCTCAGTTCTTTTCACTTTTCCAAATCTATGCTCATTCTATTAAAAAACCAAAACACCCTACAATTCATACATCCCAATATAAAGGACCCAATTTTATTTCTTTTGGGGG
>NW_008349069.1:334103-334741 GCF_000622305.1 Nannospalax galili | reverse complement strand
TTAAATTTTAGACTAGTTTTATTTTTCCAAAGAGAGGCAATTTTTAACACATTTTTCCAGAAATAACTTGAAGCAGGTTACATAAAAATCTATATACAATGAAGTTTAAGGGGGGAAAGGAGGAATAAGAAATCAAAAAGCAAATGATTTGCCAACATGGGGTCAGCTTTGGTGGAATAATGAAGGTTTCCATTAGTTCTGTCCTTTTTTATTTTTGGAAAATCCTAACGAATTTATTGGACTTGCTAACACAGCATAGGGTGGGGGTTTATTTACAGAAGAGTGTGCGCCCTTTCCCCCATTTATGGCTGCACTGGAAAGTCCACATTCAAATATAGATCCTGTGACTTCCCGATAGTTGCACAAAATGGCAAGGACCAATTTTCTTAAAGTTTTTGAAATATTTTATTATTTTATGAGTGTATTGCCTGCCTGCACATAGGTAAGTGCATCCACATGCCATGCAGTGCCCATGGAAGTCAGAAGAGGGCTTCGAATCTCCTGGAACTGGAGTTACAGACAGTTGTTAGCTGCCACATAGGAGCTGAGAATCGAACCTAGGTCAACCTAGGTCTTCTGCAAGAGCAGTCAGTGCTCTTAACCACTGAGCCAACTCCGTCAGCCCCTTAAAATAATTT
>NW_008349069.1:308469-333084 GCF_000622305.1 Nannospalax galili | reverse complement strand
GAATTCTCTTTTTTTCTTTGCAGAAATGTTGCAGCATGCATTGAATTACAAGCTATGCCAGTTCGTATATAAAAAAAGCCACAAATATTTTTCTTACTACCCTACAGCAGGTCTGCCACGTGGCATCCCCCTTCACAATTATATCAGGACAACTTTTCATTCTCAAAAGGCTGTGAAACTTCTAGGTTTGTACTTTAGGGTCACAAAGCTGGATTCCTAGCACAGTGTGACTCTGATACTGGGTGCTACAGCCCAGTGCTCTCTGGGTAATGCCGCTGCATCTTCCTAAGCTGAGAGAGACCACACTTACCTTGGTCAATGTTCCAAAGGAGATGGTTAAGGGAGTTAGATTTCAGGTCTGGAGAGATGGCTCAGTGATTATGAGTACTGGCTACCTTTGCAGAGAACCCAGATTTGGTTCCCAGCACCCACACGTTGACTAACACCCATACTTAACTCCAGTTCCAGGGAATCCAACACCCACTTCTGACCTCTGAAGGAACTGCATGCACATAGTGCACTTACATTCGTGCAGTCAAAACACTCATACATATAAAAATAAATTGAAATTAAGAGAATTAGATTTCCCAGGAGGCAACTGTATTCTTGATCTCAGTAGAGTTCTGTCTGTCCTCTAGCATCAGGAGCCCCTCCTGTATGGTGATTCCCTCCCCCATCATTCTAGAAGCAAAGAAGTAGCTACTTGGCAGAACCAGTCATGGAATCTCCTACATTCTTTAGTTAGTGTTCATGGGATGAGATGCAGAGGCACCTTGGCAGAGAGTACTGGCAGAAGACAGGGCTGCTTTGAGGAGCAGTACTATAACGCTTCTAGGGGTGGGTCCAGTGTCCAGCATGAGGGTGTGAGCAGCACCCGCTGCTGTCTGTTATCTTCACTGGACCAACCCTGCTGCTTGATCTTGACTGTTTTTGTCTGTTTACCTCCAACATGTTCTGCAGAGACTCCCAGAGATGCCGCTTATCCTCATCCCTCCTTTGGCTGGCATTGGTGAGTCAGGTTCTTATGGTCCCAAATAAAAACCCTGATTGCTCTGACTGTCCAGTTGAGACAGTGCTCCCTGTTGCAATCAAGCATCCACCTGATTTTCATGACTTGGGAGTTTGCCTGGGTGAGCGCAGAGAAGGAGTGGGTAAATGGACATCTTGTGGTAACTTGCCAGGCAGAAAAGAAGCATGCGAATCAGGTGATTTCAATCCATAGAGGGAGTCTGGAGGTAGCAACTAGGTAGACAAATAAATGACACACCCACACACATCAGGGGGTTTTGAACCATTTTCCTTGCAGCTTGTGACTACACGGAGATGTGGTCATCATTGTGTTAATGTTTTTAAACCTGGAAAATGCTAGAATTCATTGGGAAGCTGAGGAGGATAATGCACTGGACAGCATGTGAAGATGGTGGTGATGGTAATAATAATGATAATGGGAAGGAGGGGATGCAGTGAGAGGGATGAGGGGAGATGGGATGTACAGCCTGGGGTTTGGGGTTGGCCTTTGCGGAGCTCTGCCAACACTGGCATAGCTGCAAGTGGAGTTCTGTGGAGACAGCTTCCATGGGCTTTTAACATTTCATTAGCAAGTCGTTTACCAACCAATTTATTTGCCCCCCACAAACAACCTTCCTCTCATTTCAGAGGAAGTCTTCATTGTCTCCATCACCACCTACCACTGTGTGCTTACAGTAGGTTGTGTGGACTCGGCTGTTGCCTGTGTTGTGTCTCTAAAGAAATTTGTTTGACGATAACTATATTCCTAACCACAGATCCCATTGTGAAGCTCATCAGCCTCATAGTCTAGCAGATGAGTTCTGTCAGTGCCATCTCGTGTACTCCTCAATGGTTCTGTGCCCTCTTGGCAGTATTCTCCAGATGGGACTGAAGTTCTGTCTTGCTTATCTTACTGTGGATGAGACAGGTCACAGAGGAAGTTCTGAGACTGGAAAAATGTTCAGTCAAAACTGGAGTCAGTCTTTCTTTCCTTCCTTCCTTCCTTCCTTCCTTCTCTCTCTCCCTCCCTCCCTCCCTCCCTCCCTTTCTTTTTTGTTGTTTTTTTGAGATAGGGTCTTCTTGTAGCCCCAGCTGGACTGAAACTCACTATGTAGCCCAGACTGGTCTCAATCTCACAGAGATCCACCTGCCTCTGCCTCCCAAGTGCTGGGATTAAAGGCATGTACCACCGTGCCTGGCCTAAGACTTATTTTTAATTATGTGTATGTGTGTGGGTATGTGCATGTGAATGCAGTATCTGCAAAGGTCAGAGGTATCAGATCTCCTTGGAACTGGAGTTATAATCTATGTAGGCTGTGAGCCACCTAATGTGGAAACACGGAATCAAACTCAGGTCCCCCTCCAAGGGCAGTACTCACTCTTAACCAATGAGCCGTCTCTCAAGTCCAAATAAACAGATTTTACTATGTCCTGTTTAAATAAGAACCAAGTGTGGTGGTGCACGCCTGTGACCCCAGCACTCAGGGAGGCTAAGACAAAGAATGTCTTGAATTCCAGAGCAGCCTGGGCTACTAGTGAGACTCTCAAAAAGTTAGAAGCCTTTGTGCGCATGCGCTTTTGACTCCGGGCTGCACCGCTGGTGGTAAGGCTGAAGCAGTTATGGAGGATGCTGTGGCGCCGGGTCGAGCAGGGGGAGGCATGGAAAGCCAAGGCCCGCAGGTGGCTGCAGGTCCAGGAGCCCTGGTGGAGCTGGTGAGCCCCTACCACACCCACGGGGCCGGGAGCCCTTAGACTTCGTGGCGCTCGCCGAGGAGGTGCACTTGCACCTTAGGACAGGCTTGTGAGTGCCACAGTTCCCATTTCACACATGAAGAGGGTCACTCTAACCCAGACTCTTCAAAGATGCACAAATGCACGTACTTTATGTTGCCTCCTGTAAGATCTTTGTTGCCTAAGAGCGTGTAAAACTTAGACGTTTTCCTTCTCTGAGACAGTTTAACCTTCCTGGATAGCCGAGGCTGGCTTCAAATCCATTCTCAAAGACTATTAGAGGGGTGTGCTACCACACCTGGTGAATTTCACCCTCTTCGGAGCGAAGAATCTGTTTCATCCTATGTCCTCATTCCCTGGATATGATATTCCTATGTCCAAGGCTTACACCAATGGTCAAAATGGGTAAAATGAAGAAATGATAGAGGAAAGCGATGTTTGGACACATTAACTTCAGGCAAATTGCTTCTCTTGGACCTCAGCGTCTATCTGTAAAATGAGCGGTTTGAGGTAGGAGGTCTTAGAGTGAAGTGAAAAACCAAGTTCCTTCTCATGTCTTGTAAGACTTTCGGAGCCCGGCTGCTTATTGTCCTCTCTTGTCCTTGTGCACACGGTCCAATTTGGCCTTAATCATGTTCAAACCTCCTTGTTTTGCTCAATAAAGTTAATGATTAATGTGCCCAAATCCTACACACACACACACACACACACACACACACACACACACACACGACAGATGGGTGTGGTGATGTACTCTAACTTTAATCCCAGCAGTTGGGAGGCAGGCAGGCAGATCTCTGTGAGTTCAAGGCCAGCCTGGTCTACATAGTAAGTTCCAGGCTAGCTGGGGGGTTCAGGGAGACCTTGTCTAAAAAGACCAAAAAAAACAAAACAAAACAAAACAAAAAACCCCAAATTTTGGGCGGGCGTGGTGGCACAAGCCTTTAATCCCAGCACCCAAGAGGCAAAGACAGGAGAATCTCTGAGTTCGAGGCCAGCCTGGTCTACATAGTAAGTTCCAGATCAGCTGGGGCTACAGGGAGACCCTGTCTCAAAAAAAGACAAAAAGAAGAAAAAGTAAATGAGTTGAAAAGCATCCTGCACACAGCTTTGGATTCCACAACTGTCAAAACGTGGCTTTAAAGATACATGTTTTTAAATTTTATTATTTTTGAGTATGAGTGTATTGCCTGCATGTGTGTAAGTGCACCCTTGTCATGCAATACCTTGCAAAGGGCAGGAAAGCATGTTTGTTGGACATTGGATTCCCTGGAACTGGAGTTAAGGACAGTTATTAGCTGCCAGTGTGGGTGACGGACAGCGAAGCTGGGTCCTCTGTAAGAACAGCCAGTGCGCTGTTCCTACTGAGCCATCTCTCCAGCCCCAGCTTTAAGATATTTTTTTTATCACAATTTCTGATTATTAACCAGGCATGGTGGTATACACCTATAAATCTCAACACTCAGGAGCCAGAAGTAGAACTACAGTAAGTCTGAAGCCAGCCTGGTCAACACATAAGTTCTAGACCAGCCAGAGCAAGATTCTGTCTCAAAAAAACAAAAAAACCAAACAAACAAAAAAGAATTTCTGATTATTTCAATTAAGAAGGCACACGTCAAAATTTTTTTTTTTACATATTTATTCTATGTGTGTGTGTGTGTGTGTGTGTTTGTCTGTGTTGGTCACTTGCAGGAGTCAAGTTTTCTCCTTCCACCATGTTTGTCCCAGTGACTAAACTCAGGTTGTCAGGCTGCGTGGCAGGCACCTATTCCCACTAAGCCACCACACCAGCCCAAGGTACACATCTCTGGCTACATTATCACACACACATATCCCATATACTTGGCAGATAATGGATCTCCAGGGAGATGATTTATCAAAAACAGTCACCAAAACTTGTAAGCAGTCTGGATTCATGTTTATTGAAGCCAGTAATTAGACATCTTTTTCCCAGCACTAGAAAGCAAGGTTCCACATGACTGCATACTGTACCCAGATAGAGCCACACCCCTGGCCTAAGACTAGTGGGGGATAATCTGCAGTCCTACTTTTAAGTTAAACACACCAATGAACTTAGCATATAGACGACAGTGAACTTTCACTTACAGCATCAACATTAAGGTCATGATGTACAGAGCAGTGACTTTCAACTTCATCAGCTTAAGAAAACATGACAGTCTCTTCAGTTTAAATACTGGTTTTAAAATGCCAATCAAAAAAAGTGCAAATAAAATAAAATAATCTAGCAGCATATCTGTTGCATTTTTAGGAAAGACCAATTGATAGCCCTCTTGTAGGCCGTAACTTTAAGATTGGGCTTATTTTAATTTTCCATTTAAAGACAAACAGAGGTAATCATTATAATGTGTATAGTCATAAAATTATCTTTACAGTCTACCATACAAGTGTATTCTGCAAATAAAATGAATTTTACTTTAAAAAGTAAAGGCTGTTTTTATTATTTGGCCTTTGGTTCCAATGCTTGAGAATCCTAAAAATAACAAAAATTGCCCCCCCCACCCCTAAAAGAACCCTGAAGCTCCCCAAAGCTGGTAGACTTTGGCAACCACTGAGCACATGACATCATGCACCAGTTTCTTCTGAAACCAGGAACATCCACTTGTCAAAAGAATAAAAGTGGTCTCCAAGAAATCTTCCTTCACAAGACCGGTGTCTTAGCATTTCATCGGTTTTAGTACATTTGACATCGACACAAAGTGCTTAACATTTCAAATGATAACTTTTAAATTCTGTATTAAAACTTAAAAATCACACTATATCCCCCTTAGGCACGAGCCTTTCCAAGAATCCCCTCTTGTTTCTGAGGTCACTCATTTTGCCCTGGTTGTTACAGAGATTAAGTGACCATAGCTTAATGTGGTCATAAAGTGTTTGGCATCCACAGGTCACTATACCACAACACTCACTAGAGTCAGTTTACTGTCATCACCTAGACAACCTGGTGATTGGAAGCCACAATGCATGTTTAAAAAACCCCCCAAAACAAAAACTAAAGCAAATTCCCAAGTAACAAAAAACTGAATTAAAAAAGGAAAAAAAAAACCCCATATATTTCAACAATAAAACTGGCACAAGAAATATCTTTTTGTCTGTTAGAAAGGCAAGTAAATACTCAACTTTCTCCTTAACAGTGTTCAGACCTTTACAAAAGCAACTCAAGACAGTTTTAGAAGTCTCATTATATAACACAGGATGTTAACTTATGCCCAGTACTACATTAGTGGTTAGTCAAATCTGGTACGTGAAAGTAATGACATTAGGGACATTATGCTGAGACACAATACAACAAACATTCATATATAAAAAAGTAAACTCCAGGTAAGCACACTGTGGTTTTTCCCTTGGTTTGGACAACAAATGTTTTATACATTAAAGTCATGGTAGTGTTTACATTTACATGCACTGTGTCATATAGAAAACTGAAAGTGCCATTTCAAATCCACAGAAGTCATTCTCAGAATGGTGGTGTGACATGACAATGTGCACAGATATGCCCTTAACAGGAGACACATGAAACTCTCACTTCCATAAGAAGTGCTACATTTTAAGAAAAACACAAATTTATCATTTTCCTTTTCAATATAAAACACCCACACTTGCTCATCTGATAGCACTATCAGACCAGGGAGCTAGAACCAGACCCTTTATGTATCAATCAGTGGAGGTTACCACAGACTATAAGGCAGGGGTTGGTATAAGCCAATTAACCAGAATGCAATGCCATGAAACACTTCCCCCAAACTTTCTACAGCATATTGCCATTATGGTATGAGAAGTCAAATCACCCATTCCCTATTAGTAGGCCAGCTTGTGGTAGTCAAATTAATTTAAAAACAAAGCAGGAGCTATTTAAAAGATACAATTCAAAGTAAACTAATTTTTTATCTGCTGACTTTGAACAAAGCCCACAGTGACTGCCTGCGCCAAGGTATATATGCGTAGAGCCCAGCATCTCCCCAGCATGGCCTGGATCAAGCATGTGGGTCCTGAGTGGCTGCCATCTTTGTCACCCATTTTAGTTCCACCTGACTCACGCACCCCCTGTAAAACACATCTTCCATAAATTAAAGATGTATTCAGAACAAGTCCAATTCCCATTTTGTGTAGTGTTTAGTTTGGAAATGCTTTCAATTTTAAATCTTAAACAATGTTACTCGACGTCTACTGAACACACAGTATTTACTAACACTGCGCATCTCCTCCTTCCTCCACCTCCCTCAACATTCAGCTTCCCCACCCCATCACTTCTCTTGTTCCTCCTAAACTCTTTCTCTTTCCTGGACTTTCTGCTACTTAATCTGCTTCCCAAGAACAAGTGAATTTGATAACACGCAACTGGTCAGGCTAACCACCATCCGATCAATGATTTCCTAGTCTTGTTTATTTCACCCTGACAGAAGTGGGCCCCCTTTCTCTGCTCTACAAGAAGCCCAGCTGTGCTTGCTTCCCACAGGAGAACCACATGCCCGAGAGTCTAAGGGTCATCCTTAAAGGGGCTGATGTGTACCCTTCCTAAATGTGCATTTCACACTCGGACAAGCCAATGAAGTATATATATATTTTTAAAAGTTCATCTCCCCTACCCCCAAAACTGATAGCATGTGCCATATCAGAAAAATCCTGGTCTTAGCAGATCAATATACATAATTATTTGGTCATTTGACATATGCACTTTTAAAGAAGGATCAAGCTTCATTTTCTGTTGAAGAGTTTGTTACCATGGAGTCTGGTTTTCGAGTCATTCTATCCAGTTCTTCCTGAACATTTGACAACACAGTCTTTTGTCCTTAAAAAGGGAAGAAAGAAAAAAGAAAATGGGGAGGGGGAGAGCAAAAGAGCAATGTGAGAAGACTTCTAAAAAGCAGCATTTAAAACTATAGATTTCTGTCATCACTTGTAGTGATAGTATCCTGACGGACAGTGAGGCAGAATCAAATGTCACAGGTCTGTGCTCCTCCCACTATTTGGCTGGGAGTAGGGATGCCTTTATGCAAAACACCAGGGGGCTTCCAGAAAACCCTCTCATGCTCTCCCCACAAGCCCTGTGCATTTTCTCCGCCATCTCCCTTGAGGTCACCATCTGTGTTTCAGGCATGTAGTAAACTACTTTTAACCAGACATTCAGGTTGTGTCTCTAAGGACAACACTCTAGACTGACTTGTGAACTGTAGGTGTAGCTCTGAAAGGGCACTCACATTAACATGCTCAAGACCTTCCTGGATTTGATTCCCAGCACTACAAATACACACACACACACACACACACACACACACACACACAAAACCCATAACCCATTAAGACCTAACTCACAAAGAAACACCATGTTTCAAGAAGATGAGACCAAGGCCAGGCAGTTCAATCCTGCATGAAGTTGGTGTTCCTATTTTGTGTTAACAAACACTATCTAGGTCTTGGACGATAATCCCTATTTCTAGTAAGGGACAAACAGTAAGTCAAGGCCAAGGCCCAGCCTAAATTGTTGATTTTCTAAGAATTCAGTAGCTGCTGAAGGCTTAGGCTGCCCTAAGGCCAGAATGATCTTCTAGCATTCTGTTTTACCCTGGAAGCTTTAATTAGAGAAAAACACTGTCAACATGTGCGTAATATACCCTTTATATGCTTGCTAGGTGTTGTGGTACACCCCTGTAATCCCAGCAAAAGGATCAAGAACTCAACACCAGCCTTTGTTACAAAATAGTGGGTTTGAGGCTAGCCTAAGCTACACAAGGCCCTGACTCTAAAGACAAAAAAAAAAAAAGCCCCGAACATCCTCTTACTGCTTGCCTAGCATGTACAAACCCCTAGGTTTGAGCCCCAGCCTCACTTAGAAAGGAAATAAATAAAATGTCCCCAGCTTCTTGAGAAAAAGTGTGATTCCCAAGAAACTTAACTCTCTTGTTTCAGAGACCTTCAAGACTGACTTGTCCCAACATCTACATAGACGGACAGGTGGCTGGGCCACCATAGAGAGCTGTTTGTTACAAGAATGGAGAAGATGATGATCCTTCAATAAGATAGTGAGGGTTCATAAGGCTGAATTCAGCTCACTAAAAGACTAGAGGAGTGGAACAAATAAAATTCCTTTGAAAGCATAACATTAAATAGATGTCAATAGTATACCCTATCATGATCTCCAGTGGAAATAGCTTCCACATCAAGGTCACATGCATGACTTAGATCTTATGCTGATTTACTCAATGGTCTAAATTAAATCACACTTTAAATGTGCCATGAAATCTACAATGCCATGAGGCAACTGGACTGAAAGCATGGCACAATGCCTAGTCTAAGCACAGACCTACTTTGTGCAGCTGTTCAGAACACTGAAGGTCTACAGGCTGGGTAGAGGCAATCTTTGCTGTCTGCCTCCCCATCCAGTCAGCATTGTTCACCACAAGGGATCCAAGTCTCTGAGCCCTCTGTACCTGACTTCTTAGCTGTGCTTTGCACTCCACTAGCACCAGGACTTCCAGGAGAGCCTGTTTTTTTACTCAACAGACTATTGAAGAAGCTGGCCAACACCCCTTCACTTGCTGCATTATCTAAGAAAACAAGAAAAACAAAACAGAAATCAAAATAACATTCAAACTGGATGAGTTAAAACAAAGTGGTTCTCAACTTGGAATTAGGCATTTGTAGCTATCACCTTCCCAGCACACTGACCACATTCACAATTCCCTTCTACCTCATTACTCATGAGGATAATTAAAGCAGCGACACAATTACCGAGTGGAAGCATTTTCACATTGCCCACCTCTTAGGGGTACAAAATAAGCTGTGTTCCACACGATCTGTGTCCTCAGGACAGCGTTTTTCAGTTTTATAAACCTTAAAATGCAATCTGTTAAAAAAAGCTCATATCCTAAGTAGAAGATGCTCACCAAATGTGCAAGAATTTACACAATTTTGTTCAGATGGTTTTACTGTAGAAAATATCTTTGGGTATCAATAAGAAGCTGGAATAGCTTGATAAAAACAAGAGAAAATATCCAATCCATAAATAGCATAACACAAACATAAGCAAAATTACAGATTTTATAGCAACTTCCTAATCTGTATTCTTTTCTGAAGGCACCTGTAGGGTCTGAAGTCTTGTGCAATGACAGGTGCTAAGCACTACCAATGCCAACACAGGAATAGGTCCTAGTCTCTGCCACCTATAACCCTTCTCCCTCTGGGAGACAGGAAAGGAAACGTAAATCTCATTGCAAAGAGGACAACCCAGCTTTCCTGGACTTCTACTTGAGAGTCAAGTTACTGCCACAGGGCTTGGCCTAGAAACAAAATCCCTCCCCAGAGACAACATACATACTTTTGATGTTTGAGTCTGGCTTCTTTACTGATGTTCCCGGGGAGGCACTTGGCACACTGGCTGGCCCAGCCCGGCCCTGGGTCCTTGGAGAGCCAGAGGGTCCTCTTGCAGGGGATTCCTAAGTCCAAAACCAGGTCACACATAGGTATACAAATAACAGAAAATACGTGTTTCTAAATGAGTCATGGTTTCGCATGACATTTTTCAGTCAGGGAACAGACGTGGTTGTTTGCTCCCAGCTCAGTCCCTTTCTATGCCTCAGTGTCTTCTGAGAAGAAAAGCGAACTCTGATTCTTTTTTTTTTTGGTCTTTTTGAGACAGGGTCTCCCTGTAGCCCCAGCTGTCCTGGAACTCACTATGTAGACCAGGCTGGCCTTGAACTCACAGAGATCGGCCTGCCTCTGCCTCCCAAGTGCTGGGACTAAAGGCATGAACCACCACGCCCAGCAAGCGAACTCTGATTCTTAAGTGTAGTCCTTCAAACATTTCCTGAGACTCTATTATAGTCCTGGTTGTGGTCCTGTAGGGAGGCCAATTCACTTTAAAATATAAAGGTCCACATAAACAAATTATTACAAGTAATGGAATAAAGTTTGAAGGCACCCACGACACTGGGCCAAATGACCTGTATTGTGTATGGTACTCACGGAGGCTCTTGTGGGCGTGGCAGGCTGCTTGGCAAGGAGTGACTGCAAAGAGAGGGACAAACTGGCCATTAACCAAGGCCTGCAGCATGCACTGCCTGGAGAAAAGCTTAACTCCTACTATTATTCCACTAGAGGGTGCCAATAACAGGTCATGTTTTATACTATACATGCAAAACAATCTAAATCCAGCGTTTGGTATGTGATAGATACTCCAAGTAACCAACTTTGAAGCCAAAAAAGTAAGGAGGCCATAGAAAGAATTGAGTTGGGAAAAAACTGTCAAAACCCAACAGTACTTGCCTATAACCTCATGCAGATGATGATACATCTAACAATAGTTTGGGTCAAAGAGATTGGGTTTGTATTTAAAACTCTCAGTTTAGGGGGTAGAAAAGTGGGTCTGGGAGAACTTAGGGAGAGGAGTGGGGGATTAATATGATCAAAATATACTGTATGCATGTATGAAATTCTCAAAAGGATAAAGGTTCTTGCCTAGCATGCACAAAGCTAAGTTCGAGTCCCAGTACTACCATAAAACTAGACATGGCGGCACACATCTGTAATCCTAGCACTTGAGAAGTACAGGCAGGAGGATCAGAAATTCAAGCTCATCCTTGGCTATATATTAAGTTTAAGGTCAACTTGGGATATATGAGATCCCATCTTTAAAAAAAAGAAAACCAAAACTTAAAAAAAAAACTGTCAGTGGGGAAGCCACTTTCCTCACCCATAAAAACGTAGACCAGGCTGGCCTTGAACTCACAGATATCAGCCTGCCTCTGCCTCCCAAATGCTGGGACTGAAGGAGTGCACCAACACGCCAGCACGTTACGCTTTTATATACTGTGAAATAATGGATATGGGGCCACACCACTTAAAAACACACTAAGCCTATCCCCACAGAAGAAATGTGCAAGGCAGGCAGAGTCAGGCATCCTGAGGCAGGTGTCCCAATTCCTACCAATCCTAGGAAGAGGAGGGAATGAGGAGACCTGGTGTCAAGCTCAGTACCTCTGCAAGCTCTCCGATTCCTCACACGCAGACAGCCCCAAATCCCTCCTTGGAAAATGGCATTCCAGGCATGAGAAAGCCTCTTACCTGTTGCTTCATTAGGAACACCTGCTCATCCTCGGCTGCCAACTCTTTGTCGTGGACCAGCTGTGAAATGATGCACATTTGTGGTCACTGGCAAAGAACACTCTCAAATGTTTGTTAAAAGTTATGCTACAAGGAGAATTTTGGGCTTGGGTCCCTACACAGGTCTGGGGGATCCTTCGTGAGACTGCAGTTGTATTTTTTAGCTGGATACAGAAGACTTAAAAACATCAAAAGTAGCCATGGCTCATAGGCCAATTGATGTTTTTAAGTCTAGAAATTCCTAAACAAAACCTCCAAGATTCCAGTCTTCAGGAGATCCCAGGAGGGAAGGACCTAACAAGAAATGCCACCCAGCTCAATGTGAGCACACTATTACTCATACCCCTACCCTGAGCCATCTGAGTAACATGAGGTCTCATTTTCAAGACTTTAAAAAAGGCCCTGGGTTATTCTTTTTCTTTGGTGGTGCAATGGAAGATCTGCTTTTTTTTTTTCTTTTCCTGTCTTTTTTTTGAGACAGGGTCTCCCTGTAGCCTCAGCTGTCCTGGAACTCACTATGTAGACCAGGCTGGCCTCAAACTCACAAAGATCCACCTGCCTCTGCCTCCCAAGTGCTGGGATTAAAGACGTGCACCACCACGCCTGGCTAAATCTGCTTTTTTTTTTCTTTTTTTTTTTTCAATGTTGCTGAATTATTATTATAATTTTTTTTTTTGTCTTTTTTGAGACAGGGTCTCCCTGTAGCCCCAGCTGTCCTGGAACTCACTATGTAGACCAGGCTGGCCTTGAACTCACAGATATCCGCCTGCCTCCGCCTCCCAAGTGCTGGGATTAAAGACGTGCGCCACCACGCCCGGCTAGATCTGCTTTTTAAATAGTTTCCTTTCCCAATGAAAACACTTCAAGCCTCCAAGGCTTGTCAGGGTACCTTTCTCACAGGAGGTTTTACAATAAAGTCTTCATATGCATCTTCTGGCTTCACGGTTGTAAAATTTTCATGCAAAATAGCTATTTTCTTTTCATTGTCCCAGCCTGCAGGTCTAAAGGCAAGAGGCACAAATTAGCCTTGCTTTTCCTGAGATTGCCTTCCCACATATTTGGAATACATTTCAGGTTATAAGTGACTCCTAGGTGAGGTGAGGTTCTTTCCCATAGATTAGTCTACAGCTGCTGGCTGTGCCTTGCAGTTATGGGCACATAAGCCAAAATCTACAGCAGGCATGTCCCATCAGATCAGTATGACAGGTCCTGCTCCATGTGGTACTCAGGGACCCCAGGCCTAAGGAGCCAGTGTGAGACACTGCCCCAACAGAAGGGTTCAGGACTCTCCAACTGTGCCTTTAAGAACAAGGGCAGAGTGGGGCCCTGATATGACCAAGAACACACAAAGGACAGAGCACAGGAGAGAACCATTATTCCCCGTCTTTGGTTCTCTTCTTGGGTGTTGTCCCTTTCCAATGTATACTATTTCTTTATAACAATTATCTCATGGATAATCCTTAATTTTGTTGTCATGGGAGGATGTGCCCTGAAACCAAGGGGAAACTACGACCTGTACACATCCTGGGCACACAGAGTAACAAGGAGGCCTTGAGGCCCCTACATGAGTGTTGCACAGCTCAACATCACAAGGCAGGATCGCAACAAGATTCCACTAGACTAAAAACCTCAGCCTTGTGTTCCCATCTTACTATCTTAAAAGTTGCATCCGTAGAACATCCTACATAATAAACTTTTGAACTCGAGCTCTGAAAAAAGTAACTGTTCTCACAACCCTCATCCTTCACCCAACTCCTGGTCTGGAGCTCTATTATCATGAGAACGCACATCTGGGATGCTCCTCCTAAACAGTCTTGCTTTTACTAGACTCCACATAGGCAACTACCAACAGACCAACAGCACAAAGGGAAAGTTCAAATGACATAATACCATGACCCATGTATCCTCCAGAGACCTCAAGATGGTTTTCTATTTCATACCAGACCCAAATGCAACCAGGCTCCTGCTCTTTAGGCCACAGTGATTTAAGAGCTGAGTGATCACAAAAGCACACCACTCACTGAGTCTGTGCTTTTGGTGCCTGTCTGGCTGTGCTGATTGATTCTCCAGAGCAAGTAGGTACCTAAGTAACCTTAATAAGGCTTTCCTTAAATGTCAGGAGGCAAGTTGTTCTGTTTCCCAGGACCACCTGACTCACATATCTCCAGCCTCTCAAAGATGCCCTTGCTCAATTCCTTCTGGTCTGCCTGGGTAGACCACTCATTTTTTAGCATCACCCCCTCTGCCCTTACTCCCCTAGCCCATTGCTGTCCTTTTCCTCTTCAGGTATGAGCCTGTTTCTGTACCACAGCAGGGACCACATCTCATTCATTTCTTTGTCCTCAGCAGAGAACCTGGGTGCCTAGGAGTTGCCAAGTAAAGTACACTGAATGGACAAATGTGTTAAGTTCAGAGGCTATCAAAGTGTGAATGTCAACCTGATGATCAAGACCACAGCATCATTTATGTATGTCCAGCAACACAATTCTCCAGTGGGAGAAAAGATGCCAACTCAGGAAACAGTTATTGCAGTACAATCAATCCCAGAGACTGCAAAATGCAAATGCCAGAAATGAAAGGACTTGGTATGGGCAAAATCCACAATGACACAAATACTGAGAAGGGCTACAATCAACCCTGTCAACAGGCACTCAACAGAGGCTTTAACATGACACTTGGATCCTCAAACTGAAATCCTCTACACTTCGATTCTCTCCACAGCCAATGCTTCACCAGAACTAATGGAAAGTGCTCAAAATGGCTGCTTACATTCTGACAACCTTCTTCCAATGAAGAAAGCAGCACCCTTATCCACACCACCTACTTCCCTCATGCAAAAGGACTCAATCCAGAAGGAGCACAGAGTTCCGGCCCAAGCTCTTTCCTCAGACACAGCTGTACTTTTAAGAGTAAAATCTAAGTAGCAAATATACTATACAAAGGGCTTAAAATCATCATGTGTGAAGAACTCACATAAAAACTGCATCCTTTTCCACAACTAAGGCAGGCGTGGTAAAGTGGAAACCATATGTTTTATGAACAATGTACTTATACAATAAGTCAAGGTTTTTTTCTTCCTTTACTGAGGTGTAAATCAAGGCAGCTCCATCTAATCAATCTGCTTAAGGAAAACCAAGTCATCGTGGAAAAAAAATCATATACAAGCACAATCCTGCCCCCAGACAGGGTCTCCCTGTAGCCCCAGCTAGACTGGAATTTGCTATGCAGACCAGGCTGGCTTCAATTTCCCAGAGATCTGTCTGCCTCTGTCTCCTGAGCGCTAGGATTAGAGGTGTACACCACCTATGCCCAGTTGGTTTTTTTTTTTTTTTTTTTGGTCTTTTTGAGACAGGGTCTCCCTGTAGTCCCAGGTTACCTGGAACTCACTATGTAGACCAGGCTGACCTCAAACTCATGCCTGCCTCTGCCTTGGGGAGAGCGTGGGGATTAAAGGTGTGTGCCACCATGCCCAGCCTCAGTTGTTTTGCTTTTTAATGTATGAGTGTTTTGCCTGCATTCATATAGGTGTATCACTAATATGTAATGCCTGCCAAAAGGTGTGGAATCCCTGAACTGGAGTTACTGACAGTTGTTAGTCACCATGTAAGTGCTGGGAACCAAACTCAGGTCCTTTCCAAGACAAGTCAGTGCTTTTAACCAGTGAGCCATCTCTCCAGTCCCAGCAAGGATAATTCTTGGTTGTGAGCCCGAGTCTTTAATGGCTGTGCCAGCTCTCCAGCCCAACAAGTACAATCCTTTTTTTTTCTTTCCCCTTTTCAGACGGGGTCTCTCTGTAGCCCCAGCTGGCCTGGAACTCACAGAGATCTATTTGCCTCTGCTGGGATTAAAGGTGAGTGCCACCCCGCCTAGCTACAAGCACAATTCTTTTTTTTCTTTTCAATTTTTATTTATTATTTTTATGTGTATGCATGTATTGCCTACATGTAGGTAAGTGTACCCATGTCGTGCAACGCTCTCAGAGCTCAGAAGAGGATGTTGGATCCCCTGGGACTGGAGTTACGGACAGTTGTTAGCTGCCATGTGGGTGCTGGGATTCGAACCAGGGTCTTCTGCAAGAACAACCAGTGTTCTTAGCCGCTGAGCCATCTCTCCAGCCCCAAGCTTTAGTACTTAAAGTACTAACTGACTTGTTTTTTATTCACATATGAACAAGAAGACATTCAAAATTTAAAAACTGAAAAGAAATAGGAGCAGAGAGACCATGATAAATGCATAAGGTATGCTAATGCTGGTAGGCAAACAGCTGGTTCTTTAATACAGCCTGTTGATTTTTCAGGCTGCTTCCCAAAAAAGCAAAATTAGTGGCTCACTGGGGACAACACCCTCAGCATGGAGGTACACAGATTCTTTCTGAAGCAGAGGCTCAGATAGGAGCAAGTTTATCATTAAGCACACACTCAGAGCTAGGTATTAGCAAGTTAATGGGCTCAAGGGAAGCAGCTGTTGTCTCTATTCTAGGGCATGAGACTACTAGCTTTTCATAGAAGATTCAAAAAACTGGAGATCACAAGTTCCAGGCCAGTCTGCACGACATAGAAGACTTACTCCAACACAGTGAAATATAAAACTAGGAGAAAGATATACACAAATATTCCATGGAAAAAGACTACTCTGTGGGGCTGGCAAGAGGGCTTAGTGTCATTTGGGTAAAGGTGCTTGCTGCCAAGCCTGATGACCTAAGTTTGATCACTGGAACCCATATGGTAGAAGGAGAGAACTGACTCCCCCAAGTTGTCCTCTGATCTACACACACACACAACCTTTAATCCTGACACTCAGGAGACAGAGGCAGACAGATCAGGTCTCTGTGAGTTCAAGGCCAACATGGTCTATATTGCAAGTTTCAGGCCAGCTAGGGTTACATAGTAAGACCCTGTTTCCAAAGGGGGGGGGAGACTACTGTGTGTTCATGTTCAGGAGGTGTTCTGAAGACACTCCATCTGGAGCAAAGCCTGTGCTCCTGACCGAACCCGACAAAGGACCCCAAGGATACACTGGAGGCAGAATCTCCGTAGGTGTGACTGGATGAAGTCCAAGTGCTCATCCCTGTAATCATGCTCCTTCTCCAGTACGCTCACTGCATCACACTGAGGGGAGACGACACCAAGAGAATTAGCTTTTGCTTCTTTGTCTGCTGAGGACAGGAAGAGTGACTTCTTCAGAAATAAAGCATCTCCAAAAAGCACCTCACCAAGAGCCCAGGTACAAAGTAGAGAAAAAGGAACTTTTCTTTCATCCAGGGTGGCTTCAGTTTATCCATAAAGTAGAGATATATAGGCCTGACCATCTCATTGTTTTCAACATCAAATGAGGCCACATGGGGAGACAAGCCTACTTGATACCCCAGCTGTGCACTGCATTTCACAGGGCTTCATTTCAAGAACAGGGTGAAACAGGCATAATTTGTAGTTGGGCAAGGTGGTTTTGAAATCTAAAATGTGCTTTCCCCTTTATATGAGACACTTTCTCTAAAATTAAGCTTAATTCTTCATCATTTTACTTTTTCAACATTGGTTTGGACCAGATGAACCAATTTGCAGTCTTAAGAAAACTATTACTTGAGTTTGCCCATGAAATCACCATGGCTTTCTGAACTGAGTGATAAGTTTCCAGCAGCAACATTAAATGACAATGTGCTCTGCTCTGACACAGTCAATGTACTTTAAAAGAATCCCGAATAAGCCCAATTCTCCCTTGGGAAGAAACTTCATCAAAGTTCCTCAAACTTTCTTTAGATAGCAATTGTTCACTGGCCAAACCCAGCCAAGCTTACAATTCCCTGGACGCACCTTTGTGCACACCACCAACACTGGGATCCCCAGGTTATGAGTCAGCACACTGTCACCCAGTGGCAGGGCAACACCGTCTTCATCTGACCCTGAAGTCAGAGGTCCTCTTCTCTGTGGGGAACCCTGACAACCTTCTTCAGGCTCGACATAGTCTTGAAAATCTTTCATAACTGCCAAAGAAAGAGAGAAAGACACCAATGAAAATACATATTTGGGTGGTTAAAAAAAGGATAGAGGCCAGGCATGGTGGCACACTCCTTTATTCCCAGCACTCAGGAGGCAGAAGCAGGAGGATCTCTGAGTTCAAGGCCAGTAACCAATATAAAACCGAAGCATCTGTGTATGACAGAGATAAGGATTTAGGGACAGTGATGTGAAATGCCAACTCTGACACATGTTAAATCTGAGCCGTGTAACTGCAGAGCAGGAGACATTCCTTGGACATCTTCAATTTCATCCAATTCAATTTCTAAACAGGTTTTAAAAGCAGTGGTTCTTCAGCTTCTGTTTTTACTGGGGACTGAACTGCAGACCTCCTGTGTGTGAGCCCCCAGTCCAGGTTTTCAGCTTTTAGGCTCTTACTAGTTCCAACTATGAAAAAACAAAACAAAATAAAACTCCATTTTTCTTTTACACCCTACATTTTTCAAACTCTCAGAATAGCTGAGCTGTTCATCGTAGGTGATCATTAGAACTTTCCATAATACAACTTGTTGGCATCATCATTCAAAATGCTCACAAAACACTTATACTCTGAATTCCAGGAGAGCACGCTATTTCTGTACAGTTGAGGCGAGTCAGCACTGAGTAATAAGGCTATAACTGCCTAGCACCAGCCACACTTCCTCCTTGTCTCAACTCTTACTGACTCTGGTAATATCTTTAGTGGATCTCAAGTTACGTAAGCAGTGTGCCTGGCCTAGCTGTGCCTATTACAAAAAGAGCCAGGGGCACAGCATCTACTTCTTGGCATATCCATTCATTACATTGGTTGAAAATGGCCCTTAGGCTGAGGGTTCAATAGCTATAGTTAAACCAAGTGGTCACAAAACCCTGTTCTACGAGCACTTTAGTTCACATGAGTTGGTTTGTTCATTTTATATAGGGTCTCGTTATGTATTCCTGGCAGTCTGGAATTCACTATGTAGATCAGGCTGGCCTTGAGCTTGCAGTGATGAATACCCCTGCCTCTGCCTCCTGAATCTTAGGATTACAGGTGTGAGACACCATACATAGATCTTCACATGATAGCTAAACCCCCTGGGCAGAGGAGCCAACATGCAACTCTACCTTCCTAGTAAGCCCAATAGGATTGAAAAAGCCTAAGGCATTTTATTATATTTTCACCCAAAACATGCTCCCTAAGTAAATGTAGACAATAACACTATTGAGGACCAAAAGAAAGGTGCACATTCTCCTCTTCACCCACAGAACACAATTCAAACATTTTTTTAAAAATGGAGTCTTTACTTATAGATTTTCATTTATTGTTGTGCTTCTGAAATTACCTGACAGCTCAGTCATCAAACAATACTAGCAGATTAAAAGCTAATCAGTTGACATAGTTTGGATAGGAAGAGCAGCCCCAAAGGCTCACATAGTGAAGCTTCCCCAGCTGTTGGCACTGAGAGGTGACTGGATCAAGAAGGCACTAACTTCATAAATGGATTAATTCATGGATAAGTTCACAGCTGAATAGGCTATTAGAGGGTAGAGCCTCAGACAGAGGAAGCAGATGACTAAGAGTGTGCCTTGGGAGGATATATACCATGGCTCTCATCCTCCCCACCCCCTCAGGCAGAGGAAGCAGGTCACTAAGAGTGTGCCTTTGGAGGATATACACCATGGCTCTCATGCTTTTCTCCCCCCCCCCACCATGGTCTCTGTCTGTCTCTCTCTGTCTCTCTCTCTCTCCCCCTCTCCCTCTCCCTCTCCCTCTCTGAAAAAGGGTCTCACTTTGTAGCCCTGGCTGACCTGGAACTCACAGAGATCCACTTGCCCCTGCCTCCACGGTGCTGGGACTGAAGGAATGTGCCACCACACCTGGCCTTCTCTCTTTATTGAGACATAGTCTTAAGGAGCCCAGACTAGTCTTTAACTCCCTATGTAGCTGAGGATGACCCTGAATGTTTGATCCTCCTGTCTAATCCCTCCTGCTATAATTATAAGCAGAAGCCATCATGACCAGTTTATTTGATGCTGGGGACTCAATCTAGGGCTCCGTGAATGGTAGACAAGCACTCTACCAACTGAGTTACACCCCTAGGCCCTCCCTTTTCTTTCTGCTCCTCATCTACCATAGGGGAGCAACTTCGTGCCCTTCCACCATGTTTTTGCCTTACCACAGGCCTAAAAGCTAGCCACCAAGACTGGAACCCCTTTCTCATTGTCTTGTGTATATACATGTGCATGCACCTGAGTGTGGGGGTCAACAATGACACTGGGTGTCTTTCTCAATTATTCTTCACCTTATTTTTTGAGATAGAATCTCTCACTGAACCTGGAGCTCACCAATTTAGCAGGCCTGATTGGCCTGAGTGATCTTCCTATTTCCTCCTTCATAGCACTGGGATCACAGCTGTGATACCTGCCTCTTACATGGATGCTGAGGACTAAACTATGGTCTCTGTAGCAAGCATTTTACAGATGGAACCATTTCTCTACCTGCTCCTTGGTTTCCTTAAGTATTCTCACAGTGAGTCAGAAACTAACACACTTAATCCCTCAAGTAGATTCTTTCAAATCTACTTCTCTTTAATTAAGCTCATGCATGTAACTTCATTGTCAACACAAAGAATCTAGCAAAGTTCTCTGGACAAAACCAGAGTCCTTGGTATGGTTGCTGGAGGAGCTTAGAGAAACTAAAAATCCCAATATTTTCTTAATTAATTAAAGCATTTAGTTAAATTAGTTATATGTATGAAAGGATTAACCAGAATCAAGAAACACAGATATGGTTCCAGCAATTGCTAGATTGCCCTCCACTGTTCTTTCTCCTCTTCCTTCAGGTGAACAGAACCCTGGTACTCAGAACACATGGCCACAGAGAATTAAGATATTTTCTGGACCAGCAAGATGGCTCAACAGATAAAAGCACCTGCTGTGCAACCCTGGTGACCTGAGTTCAGTCCTCAGAACCCACAAACTCACAGTGGAAAGAGTTATCCTCTGATTTCCACACACATGCTATGGCACATACCTGCTACACACGCACACAGACACACACACACACACACACACACACACACACACACAGACTCCATTTCTCATCCTCTTTATAAGACAGCAGGTTTGCACATGTCAGCATTTCCTTCCTTTCTCCATCCTGTGACCTACTGATGTACTTACTACTGCTAGAGCTCTAGTTGTCAAGAGGAAAAGAACTGCATCCTAAAAATGACAGAGCAGTAAGCACATGGGAGCCTGCATTCTTGAACTGTCTTCCCAGGCTGCGCCCCTGAACTGATTACCTCTAGATTTCATTTTTAGATGAAATAAACTCAAGTCTTGTTTAAGCCAGTTTTCTGTCATATGCCTCTGAATCTAATCTTAAGTGACACAGACATCAATGACTAAGACCATAATTCAGTGTCTCATGCCACAAGCCCCCTGAGAATAGACATCCTATCCTGTCTTCCCTATCTCCAGCACCCAGAGCAACACCTGGTACCTAGCAGACACTTTCCATATCTGCGAAAGAACAGTGCCCTTAGTCAATGTTAGTCTTTTTCTGTTTAAATAAATCTTTATAAGGTTATCAACCCAAGAAAATCAGTTCAGAGAACTGAAGTGCTTAGCACATTAAGGCACAAGTCTGGGTATGAAGCTGTGTGTGGTGAACTGGAAACAGCTATTTAGCCTTAGAACTATTCTGCCAAGTTGTCTTTAGTATCTCGATTTTGAAAGAAAAAGAGGCATTATCTAAAAAGGTCAGTGGATGAAGACAGATGAGCTGAGCTGCACAACAATCACTCTATCACATGTGGGTAAGCCAGGAAATACATGTAATGAACTGAAGACTAGATGCTAAGTGGCCTGTTTTAGTTAATGTGAGATGGGGCAGGATGACGTACAGGATAGAAGACATACAGGAGGAGATCCAATTTGAAAAGCATCATCAAAATTTCAGAATCCTTCTGCCAGTAAGCGTGTAGATCCTGTGTGCCATGTCCCAGAACCCTCATCAATTCACCACAGGGAGTGATGTCATCCTGTGGCACTAAGCCAGGCTCAGCAAAGCCTGTCTTGGCCAAGATGCTCCCTTGCCCCTCCTATTTCCCTGGCAAAGAGACAGAAGCTGATGTAACCACACAGAAGCAAGGAAAGGAAAAACAAGCTTCTGAGCCATTAAAAAAAAAAAAAAAAAAAAGCCAAACTTCTTTTAATTTGAAAGTCTTTTTTCTCAAAAGGATTCAGATGGCTTTAGTCTTAAAATAGCCTTTTATTAAATCTTAATGCCCCTCCCCCCAACCCTGGGCAAAAATGACCTTCTTACTCCTGACTATAATCATATTTGCTGGATTACAAAATAAACTAAAATAAGACTTAAAAGAGTCTTTAGGACTCTTACTAAACCTGTCAGCAAGAGGGGGACATGGACCTGCATGGGATTCCAGAATCATAGACTTGGGGTTTGGGTAGAAATTGTCCGCAAGACTCTGTCCCCAGCTGATGACAACACTGAGACATGATTGGACCAAATGGATGCTAACCTCTTAAGTAGATTAGTCCACTCCTATGATCCCAAATGAACGGTGATTAGAAAGGGGGGGCCTAGTTGGAAGAGGGAGGCACTGTAGGCATGCCCTTGAAGGATAGCTCTTTCCCTTCTCTCCCCCCATTTTTGCCTTCCTTCTGCTGTGACAGTCCCACAGTTTCAGAAACAAGAGAGCCAAGAGACCACGGACTGAACCTCTGAAACCATGGCCCTGCAAACCTTTCCAGTGATTACTTCTCTCAGGTATTTTTGTAACAGCAAGAAAGGGCTGACTAGTGGGCGCACACACACAAATACATCTTTAAAAAAAAAAAAAAGCTGCTTAACACAGGACTCAGGCTGCAAAGACCACAGAAAAACCCCTACGCCCTGATACTAGACAGAAAGAGTGATGAAAAAGCCTGCAGAACCACAGAATCAACCACATTTTGTAAAGTGGGAGAACATGTATTTAAAAAGAACCAATGATGCTCGATGTGGCAGGGCATGTTTTTAACACCAGCACGTGGGAGGCAGAGACAGGTGGATCGATATGAGTTCAAGGTCTGACAGACTATCTAAAAAAAAAAAAAAATTAAATAAAAAAATAAAAAGCAACAACTAATGAACACTGATGTTTTTCCAACTGTAACATCTGAGCGATCTGCTTCAAATATTTTCTTCAAAGTATTCTTTTTTCAAATTTATTTATGTGTGTTAGCCTGCTTATCTAGATATGAACCACATGTGTGCAGGTGCCCCCGGAGGCCTAAAGAGATCACCTGAAACTGGAATTGAAGGAGGCTGTGAGCCACTTGGTGTGGATACTGGGAACCAAGCCCAGGTACTCTGCAAGCCCAGTAAGTATTCTCAAGCCCTGAGCTATCTCTCTGGCCCTTCAAACTATTCTTTTTCTTCCTGTCTGCATGTATGTAGGTGTACCATGTGCATGCAATACCTGCATAGGCCAGAAGAGGGCACTGGGTCCCCTAGAATTAGAGTTAATAGACATTGTTAGCCACCAGGTGAATGCTGGGAATCAAACCTGGGTCTTCTGCAAGAACAGTCAGTACTCTTAATGGCTGAGCTCTCTCTCCAGGCTCATCTTCCAAATATTCTTGATAAATGAATTTATAAGAACTGAAAAAAATTACTGCAAAGCAAAAGCAAACTCCATCCAAATAAACCTTCCTGACTGGAAAGGAAGATGGCTCCAACCATCCAAAGAGACCAGTGAATTTTCCAGTTAAGCAAATTCTATTTTACTTACACTTCTGTTCCAGCTCCCTCATTTCCTCTGGTGGAATTTTCATTTTATCAATGTGCTCACGTAAAACACTGGCCCATTTCTGTAGAGATTCCATCACAGTCCAAGGTCTAGACATGTCTGCAACAAAAATGACCAGGGTCTCTGGCAAGGATTCAGCAGAAACAGCAAATTTCAGCAGGCCTTTGTGGTAGAGATCTCCATCCAGAATCCACACATTGCAGCGTGTGTGATCTGAAATGTGAAATGAAGCTAAGTTATCGCCTGACAATGACCATCAGCACAGCTAAGAGAAGAGCAGCATTTAAAAAAATCCTAACCCAAAGGGGCAAATATTCCATGGACAGCAAATCCTTCATCCTGGTACTTAACTGCTTAGGTATAAAATTTCTTTAAAGCTGAGTGTAGTGGCACACACCTTTAATCCCAGCAGAGGCAGATGGATCTCTGTCAGTTCAAGGCCAGCCTGTTCTACAAAGTGAGTTCCAGATCAGCTGAGGCTACAGAGAGACCCTGTCTCAAAAAGACTGAGAGAAAAAAAAAAGTTTCCTATGGATGGGGATAGAATGGCCTGGCATGGAGAGTTAGCCACAGCAGTGTGAAAAGAGGCACTCCCCTACTGGGCATGAGAGCCCAAATTGGGTGAGAAGAGCAAAGCAATAGCGGTTGGCCTGACACAGGGTGGATGGTTTATACAGTCAACTCGACAGGATCTAGAATCACCTAGATACAGCCTCTGGGCACACCTGTGAAGGGTTATCCTAATTAGGCTGATTGAGATGGGAAGGGCCACCCTAAATGTAGGTTGTACTATTCCCTGGGTTGGGGTTTTGAACCGCATAAAATGGAGAAAGCTGAAGTGAACATTGACACAAGCCTTTAATCCCAGCACTCCGGAGGCAGAGGCAGCTCTGTGAGTTCAAGGCAAGCTTGATCTACACAGTGAATTCCAGGCCAACAGGCCAGGTGGGGTTACAGGGAGATCC
>NW_008349069.1:281730-308357 GCF_000622305.1 Nannospalax galili | reverse complement strand
GTGCAATGCCCTCGGACAACAGAAGAGGCTGTCGGATCCCCTAGAACTGGAGTTACGGACAGTTGTTAGCTGCCATGTGGGTGCTGGGAATTGAACCCAGGTCTTCTGCAAGAACAGCTAGTGTTCTTAACCACTGAGCCATCTTTCTAGCCCCTGCAGGCAGATCTCTTTGAGTTCAAGGCTAGCTTGGTCTACATAATGTGTTTCAGGGCAGCTGGGGCTATAGGGAGACCCTGTCTCAAAAAGACCAAAACCAGCAACAACAGCAAAAAAAACCAATAAAATATTTAAAACTATTTTTTTTCTTATTATTTTTATGTGTTTGTGTGTATGGCCTGCATGTATGTAAGTGCACCCATGTCATGTAATGCCCAGAGGACAGAAGAGGTTTGTCAGATCCCCTGGAACTTCAGTTACAGACAATTGTTAGTCACTATGTGGGTACTGGCACTCAAACCCAGGTCTTCTGCAAGAACAGCCAGTGCTATCAACCTCTGAGCCACCTCTCCAGCCCAAAGTTTAAAAATTTTAAATTACCAATATCTATATAAAATTTCAACAAACTCTTAAGGAGCAGAGTAAAGGTAATTATCTCTTAATAACAACCAAAGGATACTAATGCTCACTAGTGAACTGCCTCAGTCTAAACAATTCATTGTCCTAAGACACTAGCAATTGTGAGGTGGTGAATAATGCCAAGAGCCTCATTAAACAAGTCCTTCTGTGTCGGTCCACAAACAGATCTTTATATTTAAATGCCAGAAAAAGATTATATACTGAGGTATGAATTACTGGATGCCTGATGATACTAAGCAATTAGTCATTCTGGTAGGATAATAAATGATAGTTATATTTTCCAAACATCTTCATCTTTTAGATATACTTAGGAATTATGAAATGATATAAATGTCTGAAACTTCAAAATAATTCAGTATGAGTGAGGGAAGAAAAGCTTGAGTAACTGAAACAAAATGGATCAAGAATCAGTAACTGTTAGGCCAGATGATATGCATGCTGTGGTCTGTACTAGCTTCTACCTTATATGTGCTTTTTGTTTCCTATAATAAAATATTAAAACATATAATCATAATAGCCAAGTGTTAACCTTTAATGGTCCTAAAATCAAACCTGGATGAATGAGCTATAGAAAATAATTCTCAGGCCTGGAGAGATGGTTCAGCAGTTAAGAGCACTGGTTGCTCTTGCAGAGGACCTGGGTTTGATTCCCAGCACCTACATGGTGGCTAACAACCATCCTAATTCCAGTTCCAGGGGGTCTGACATCCTCTTCTAACCTCCTTGGGCACTGCACGACACAGGTTCACTTATGTACATGCCAGCAATACACTCATACACATTAAAAAAAAATTTTAAAAAAAGAAAATAATTCTACAAAATAGGATAATTTTAGAAATTTTTAACATCTTTCTTGAGAATTTTCCTCTAAAATGTAACTTGAGGGAAAATTCCTACCATAAAAACATAATTTCCTGGAGCTACAGGGAGACTGTCTCAAAAAAAAAAAAAAAGACCAAAAATACCCCATAACATTGTTAACATTTTCCCTGATCAATTCCAACATATACTTTAACCTACTTACCTTAAAAAAAATTATTTTTATTGAAGAGACCAGAGGTGTCTGATCCCCCAGGAGCTGGAGTTACAAGTGGTTATCAGTCACCTGATATGGGTGCTGGGAATTGAGCTCAGGGCCTTGTAGGAGCAGTATGTGCTCTTAACCACTGAGCCATTTCTCCCATCCTAAAACTTACTTTTCTTTACCTTCCTTGTTGGCATAATCAATTTATTAATATGCTATAAAATGCATATTCATGACTGTAAGAGCATAAAAGTATCTAAATCTAGTTGTATTTTCAAATTCTAATACTTTAAAATTATTTTTGCATTTATTGAGAGAGAGAGGGAATGACTGACTGATTCTGTGTATGTGTATATGCACACACCAATGTTAAGTCAGAGGACAACTTCTGGGGTCAGTTTTCTCCTTCCATCAAATGGGTCCCAAGGATTGAACTTAGGTTATCAGGCTTGGTGACAAGTACCTTTACCTGCTGAGTCATCTTGTGGACCCTCAAACTCTAATATATTTTCGTGTTTTTAGTTTGGATCTGGAAATACTGCTTTGTACTCAGTCTGCAGTTTGAATATCTATCCAGCAACAGAGTTCCTTTTTTCAGCTTTTCTTGCCACTGTCCACTACACATAATTCATCTGGGTGTGGAGATCACACAGCTCTCATACAGCATTAGACAGATCCTTCAATCAAGATGCAGAGTTCCTCTGATGTATCATGTCTTACCATAAACCAGAGATTCCCTACCTTGGTGATGCCTGTGAAATGTGTATTTACAACCCAGTCACATCACACAATTATAAAGACTGGGATTCAAAGGGATCTCGCTCTTTCTCTCTCTCCACTCTATCCATCCACCCACCCACCCACTCATCCATACACACACATACCCCACAGGTAAGGGCAAGTCTTCCATCAAATAATAACTTACAAGTAGGCAGCCTAAAGAAAAAGTCATATAAATATGAAACCAAAAAGGTGTCAATTTAAAGGTATCTGAAATAGTTATTAGGATATATCTTCAACTCAAAGAAGTAAACATGGTTACTGTGATGCTTGGTTCTGAGGATATAGATTGAGTATCTACACTACGTTCTGTCCTTTCAAAAAGGTCTGAAGGCATGGCGGGCATGGGGGTGCACGCCTTTAATCCCGGCACTGGCAGAGGCAGGTGAATCTCTGAGT
The DNA here is from genome assembly GCF_000622305.1 of Nannospalax galili. Taxonomy (NCBI): domain Eukaryota; kingdom Metazoa; phylum Chordata; class Mammalia; order Rodentia; family Spalacidae; genus Nannospalax; species Nannospalax galili. The sequence goes on along the minus strand of NW_008349069.1, from coordinate 305,578 downwards.
TCAAGGCCAACCCGGCTGACAAAGTGAGTGCCAGGCCAGCTAGAGCTACAGGGAGACCCTGTCTCAAAAAGACAAAAAAAAAGTCTGAAGACCACCACGTTTCCAGTGCTTCATTCTGTCCAATATCACCTTTTTCTTCACAAGAGGAAACTCAAGTGAGGGGTGGTCAGGTCAGTTACCAGAAGCCACATAACTGCTGAATACACGAGTGGCATTCTAAACCAGTTCTGTCTGGCTCCAAAGCCCAAGTTCTTTCCACAAAAACCACGGTGCCCTACAAAGAAAGGAAGCAAAAGACACAGACATGTAATGAAAACACATGAGGTGCTCTAGGTCTTGACTTAGTGGCCTTAGTCCCAGACCTATAACCACAGACTCTTAATAGGCCCAGACTGACACCTGATGCCTGTTCTTCTGACATAAGACACCTTGACACCAGGCCTACCTCCTGTCTTTTTTTTCAAGACCTTTAAGGAATGTTCAGAAAGACAAGACATAGGAATAAAATCCCTGGGGTTCAAAATTAGCACTAATGATATGGAGGTTTCCAAGCTTTAAGAAGAGCTCCTTACTCATTTCCTCTACTAAACAGCCCCTTAGAGAAGGCAGAATTGTAATGCTGGAAAGACTTTTGGTTTATCTTCTTTAATTTAGCACTAAGGAAATGGGGGACTTTTATAATTGCCATTACATCATGATAATTAGTATTTAAATAGACAAAGGCAAATATAAAGAATGTAAATTACTATCTTTCATCTGTAGACTATAAACTTTCCTACACAAAAGAGACCCAGGCACCAGTAGTTATTGTACATTTTAATTTTTTTATTTTTTTGGTCTTTTTGAGACAGGATCTCCCTGTAGCCCCAGCAGGCCTGGAACTCACTATGTAGAAATCAGAGAGATCCACTTGCCTCTGCTGGGATTAAAGGCGTACACTACCATGCCCAGCCTGTTACTGCGCAATTATTCAATTGAAATCTTTTTTTATATTTTGTTTTAGCTGGATTTTTTGAGATAGGGTTTCCCTGTAGTCCCAGCTGGCCTGGAACTTGTTATATAGACCAGGCTGGCCTTGAAGTCAGAGATCCACCTGCTTTGCCTTCAGAGTGCTAAGATTAAAGGCACTGGTCACCAGGACTGTCTTTATACAATTATTCAAAAAGCCAAGATAAAACCTGGAAAATTATAATAAAGGAGGCATTAGAGCAGCTGTAGCCAACAATTACTCCCTCCATCTCACAACTCAGAAAATTTCAAAGTAATATCTAATCCTCAGTTTATCATGTGCTCTTAAGTGTCTTAACTACTATGTAGGTAGAAACCATTACTCTATCCATGTGTTAGAGGTGATGGGTTAAAGGAGATTATACTTTTGAGCCTCTATTCCCTGTTATCAGAAGAAATGCACAATATTAGCATTTCTAAAGCCACAGAGACTCAGAACACTCTTCTGTGAATGTACTAAAAACTGTGACACTCTGATCACACCAATTTCAGGTTCTCCACTAGAATCAGGCAAAGTAACAATGTAAAAACCTGTTACTACTGTTATGTGCATGCAAAACTTGACCTTTAGTACCTCAAAGTACAGGCTAACCACAGATTGCCCATTTTTGCTAACATGCTCTATAAAAGAAAATAAGGGGCTGGGGAGATGGCTCAGTGGGTAAAAAGTGTTTGCTGCACTAGCACAAGGGCTGGAGTTAAAATCTCCAGCACCTGGTGTCGCATGCCTTTAATCCCAGCATTTGGGAGGCAGAGGCAGGTGGATCCCTGTAAGATCAAGGCCAGCCTAGTCTACATAGTAAGTTCCATATCAGTTGAGGCTATATGGAAACCTTGTCTTTAAAAAAGAAAAGAAAAAAAAAAAAAACTCTCCAGCACCCATGTAAAAAGCCAGGTATGGCTGCATGTGCCTGTAACTCCAGTCCTGTGGGTGTGGAGACAAGAGGATTGCTGAGGTTTGATGGCTGCTAGCCTAGCTCCAAGTTCATTTAGATCATGTCTCAAAGGAGTAAGACAGAGTGATAGAGCGATAAAGAAATATCCTCCTCTGGCCTCTAAGCATATGCCTTGGCATGGGTACCTGTACACATGTGTGTGTCCACTATACACACACACACACACAAATATATATAACAAATACATAATACATAAAAATAGATATAAAATCATATGTATGTTCTATAAAACTATATATAATACACATATAAAAGAAAGTGAGTAAAGTTTCATAAAGGGCACATACTTCATCTATGCTCTTTGGTTTCAAAAGAAAGTGGAGAATGTCTGCAGGAGTCACAGACCTGCACGAAACCTTATGACGGAGTTAAGACTTCACTCACCATCTCGGTCCTCGTCATGGACGCTGAGGTAGAGATATTCTAAACCTCTTCCCTTTTTGCCGTGCTCTGCTCCTTGTAGTTTAGTCATGAGAGTTGTTTTACCAGAACCATCTTCACCTACAAATGACATTTGCAAGAAGACAAGTGTACTGTATATTATTCTGGGGGAAAAAAGGCAAGTTGTAACATAGGCCCAAACAACTACGATGCTCAAGCAAAACCCGCTGCTGAGATGTCAGCTGCTTTCACGAAGCAGTCCTTGCTCTAAGAGTGATTGGGTAGGAGGCAAAGGCAGCAAATGCCAAGATCCAAAATGATATCCTACAGTAGCTATTTTTACTTCACAATGGAAAGAACACTGCAAATCCACTAGTCCCACCTTCCATTTCTAAGATATGCACCTGGAGAAGTGAAAGCAAGAGGTGAGGCCAGTTTCTCACAAAGTAAACTTTTACCACAGTAAAAGCAACAATCTTTAAAACACGAAGTCTACGAACACTGAATTTTAAAAGTCCGATTCTGCCTCACAATCATGAATATTATATATTATTTAAACACATTTGCTTTTCGGGTATTTCCTTCACAAGCATTCTAAAGGCTGGGAAACTGGCAAAAAAAATAATTACAGACTTAAGCAAAACTCCTAAGTATAGTGTCAGTAATTACCAAGTATTTCCTCATCTCTCTTGAACCAACTAACACCACCCTCCCCCACCAAAACACCATCTAAACATTAAGTAGAACAGCCACTACCAAACATCACTGGGCATCCCTGCCTTTAATAATACGGAACAGAACACAAGTGCAAAGCAGCCCACAAATCAAAGATCCTCTCTCCATCCACAATGCCTTCCTTTTGTCATGCTCTCCACAATCCATCTGGACCATGGTTGAAAGCGTGTCAGCCTGACTTCAGTGCCTGCTCATTCTGAGCCACCTGACACTCTGCAGCCTGAGCTATTTATCTAAAGCACAGATCTAGCTATAACCTACCACAGTGGCCATCACCTGAAGAGAAACAGAGAGGGACCACCAAGCCAGTTATTCCCATAAGGCTTGGGGGATGGGGAAGATGAGAAAATCTGTGAAAATCTGGAGCCTTCAGGAAAGAGGGTTAATTCTTCAGCCTTTCACAATCTGACTCCAACTTACTTAGCATCTACCGCAAGTCCCACCTGACAGTGCTCAAAACCCTCTTGCTATTTATATGCCCCTGTAATATGGACAAATTTCCTTCAAAGTAACTGAGTCCAAAAGTTCTCTCTTCACAGCATCAAGCAGTGAAGATGCGCCCACAACAGTCTGCTCATGCCAGGCAAGATGTAGTGCAACCCGGACACATCTGTCTCAACTAGGCTGAGATTCTCACCCAATAAAATGGTGCTGTCCCACTGCTCAGTCCCGAGCTCCCACGCCAAATAGCTTCGTGGTGTGGTGTGAATGCACTTAAGCCCTCTCATTTATGAGGAAACTGAGGCCAGAGAAGCTACATGAAATGACTCAGGTAACCCCGCAGTGAGGCAGGAAGTTCCTGGGGCTGACTTCCAGGCCTGCTGTCTTTCGCAGGGTCCCTTATGCCTCTGCTGATCATTGCTCCTGAGGACCGAGATAGGTTTTCATGGCCCAGGTGACCTGGTTTTCCTCTCTTCTCCATCCAGCATGCTTATCCATTTTCTCCGTTTCTCCACACCCTCCACTGAGAGAGCGCAAGGCTAAGCGCCGAACAAGTCAAGGCTGATGGCTAGGCCAAATGACTGAAGGAATGTGCCACAAGCCCACGCCGCACCACTGGACTCCAGACTGTCCCAATGCGCTGCCAGGGCCTTGCCTGAACCGGGCAGGCAAGTGGCATGGGGGCAGCCAGGGCCAAGGCTGGGGCCGTGGGAGGGGCGCCGCAGGGCCCACCCCAGAACCCCAAGGTAGTGACCAGCTGCTCACCAAACACCAGAATGTTCTTGCCAGACGGGAGCTTGGACCTGGCACGGGTTGACACTTCGCTCAGGATCGAAGACCTGCGGCGACAACAGCAAGAGCGGTGAGCCGGGGGCCGCCGTGACCGCCCGGCCCACGACTAGCCATCCGCGACTGCCCATCCAAGTCTGCCCACCGCCCGGCCCGCTCCCCGCCCAGCCGGCGCCCGCAGCTCGGTCCGCGGCCTCACCATAGGCTCTGGCCCTCCTCCTCCTCACTGGTCAGGTCGCCGGCAGCCGCCACCGCGGGACCGTTGGGGCCCAGAAGCAGTTTCTTCTCCACCCCCACTGGCGCCATCTTGCCAACTGCAGCCACAAAGAGGGCCCTCCCCCGGGCCCGCCGAGGACCCGCAAGGACCCCAGCCGGGCGCCGGCTGCCCGCCCGCCGAGGCCGCGCTGCCCAACGCGCCCGGCGATGTCCGCGGGCTCCTGAGGCTCGAGACCCAGGCGGCAGCAGAGCAGGAGCGTGCCGGGTCAGGCAGCTACGCGGGCAGCCCTGCACGCGGGGGTGGGGCCGCCGGCGCCGCCTGGACGGGGTGTGCTGGTGCCCCCTGCAGGCCGGGACGAGCAGCGCCGCCGCTGGGCTAAGGGTTCCCCAGGCTGGGTCCCTAGGATAGATGCAGAACCCCACGCTTTAGAATGAGGCTCACACCCGACCGGGCCACTTATCTAACTCTCTGCGTGCGAGGGTCACACACTCTCTCACTGAATTTTGCCTAACTCTTAACAGGTTAGCAAACTATAGCTCAGAAGGTTTAAGAAATCTGGATTGAGATGTGACTCAATTGGTGGTAGCCTAGTGCGCAGGAAGCCCTGGGTTCCATCTCCAGCACTGCATAAACTGATTGGACATGGTAGTGCCTGTAATCCCAGCACGCCAAAGGTGGAGGACCACAAGTTCAAGGCCATCCTCCACTACTTAGCAACTCTGAGCAGAGCCTGGGCTACATAAGATCCTGCTTCCAAAAAGTTTTAAAAAGTGAAAGAAATCAGCCCAAGGACCCAAAGCTAGAAGGTAGCACCCTGCCATTCCCAATCATGTTATGTAATGAATTTGGCATAATCCTCATCAAACCCATCCACGGGTTCTCATAAATGTTGCTTTTCACCTCCTCCTTTGTAGACTGTTAACTGTGACGCTGATTTTACCATAGTGAACAATACTCTTGGCTGTGCTTTACTAACCAGATTTTAGAAATGGTATTTTTCAGGGAGCCAACATTAGACAGCAGAACAAGAGGGCTATAATTTCCTTTCTGCAGTGGAGGGTGTGGTGGGGGGGAAGAGGGAAGAAATAAGCTTTGTGCCTAGCAAGGGTAACTCTAGGTATGGCCTCTACCTGAGGGTTCTTGCCTGTTTCTAATAGACAGGCTAACTTTAGAAGGCATTGCTAAATATCACAAGAAAATGACAGAAAAGCAATCACCTGAGTGGGTTTCAGATGGATAGTGAGTGATTCTGACTCTGCCAAAAATTTAGCAGCATAAATTACAGGATCCAACAACAGACAATATAATCTGCCAACTTGAATCTAAGTTTTAAGCAGGAAAATGGGAGGGAAGAGCAGCAATGTTGGAAGTCATCAAAGGGCAAACAATATGAATTTTCACAGAAGAGTTAAAAATTATGGATCAGTGAGCGTAATTCCCACTAGGTGAAATACTCTAGTGTGACCAGTTGCAAATGAAAAAAATAACACCAGATGCATACAGTAGCTTTTCTTGCAGGAGTATCAGAGAAGAGATGCCACAAACATAAAAAATGCTCATTTTAAACAGGGCATTTGACAATGTACAACACAGATAGGATAAACAGGTAGGCTGGATGATAGCACTGAGGCTTCTTAAAGACTAGGCCAGCTCAGTGTGGGTTCAATGAGTTCAAAACCAGCCTGAGCTTCATAGTAAGATGCTGTTTCAAATACAAAAACAGAGCTGAAGCAGTAGCTCAGTGTTAGATCACTTGCCTAGCATGCATAAGGCCCTAGGTTCAATCCCTAGGCCTGCCAAACAAAACAAATAAAGTCATCCTAAGCTACATAGTGAGTTGAAGGCCATCCTGGGCTACATGAGACTCTGTCTTAAACAAAAAAACAGCCATACCAATAGGATAGGACTTATTTGAAAATAATTAAAATTATAATGTAAAAGTTATAACTACATTAACTATGATTATAAAGTTGGTCACATAGAATACCAAAAGACATAAAAATTAAGTCCACAAGCCCTCACTGGGCCTAACAATGGAGTTGAATTCCTTCCCAGGCAATGCATTTTAAGACAGACAATATGTCCAGTGGTCAATGACTAAGCTCATAAGCAGATATGACACTGTTTTGCTATAGTATGAAATAGCCAAGGCTCATTAGCATGAACAAAAAAAGATGTGGAGGGACAGGATGGGAAAATGAGACACACTTAAAAAAAACTATAGCAGGATGGCTCAGTGGGTAAAGGCACTTGCCACCAAGTCTGACAACATGAGTTCCATCCCCAGGAACCATATGGTGGAAGGAAAGAACCAACTTCTGCAAATTATCCCGACCTTCACACACACACACATGCACACAAAATAAAAATATAAAAAATAAACATACGTCAAAAAAAGAACCTGACGACAGAACAGGGTTGCTAATACAACTTCACGATTAGCCTTCAGAAGAGGAAACATTTTAATTCACAAAATGTCAAACATTTATTTAGTGGGTGAGAACCTCCGATGAACAGCTTGAGAAATTTCTGAGTTCTAGGGATGGACTTTGGCACTAGACAAAAATACTGAAATCCAAATGTCACACACGGTATTCATGACAATATAATGTTAAATAATGTTTAATGGCTGCTATTTTCTCTTCTGAGATACATTCTTTCAGCTTATAGAAAATAAAGGCATCTCACTAATAAGGAATTTTATCTTACTAATCTTTACATTGAAATTATATTTGCTTTACAAATTATAGTAATAGTTTAAAGAGTTTCAGTGTCACAAAAAATTTAATTAAAACATCCCTGTTTCAACATTCCCTATCTCATGAGAGTTTATAAGAATATTTAATATTTGATATCTTTTATGGAATTGTATTTTAAGAGTCCAAACCAAAAACTGACAGTCTCTTCCAATCAGGTAGCTGCACAATTGGGGCCTTTGATCAGCTTGTGGTATTTGTGGGCAAGGTCTACAGCCTTCCGGCCTTGCTGAAAGGGGAAAGACCACAAAATTGAATTCCAGTGGTTTCCCATTTTCTTAACTCCATGGAAAAGATAATTTATTTCTTCTTTGGTAAAGTTTTTACGAATTCTTTTTTCTGCAATGAAAGAAAATTGTAGAATATATTAATACTTGCCAAAGAAATAAATCTTGAGACACAAATAAATGTATAACTTATTCTATAGATTCTATAGATTAAAAACTACAGAATGAGAATTTTATGTCTGGGATACTCAATCAAATGAAATTCACTTCAATTTTACAAAAAGACTGTTAACTGCTACCACTGTGACTTCCTTGGTCATTTTAATTTCATTGATTGTAGTAAGACCTAGAGTATCTTTCAATCAAGAAACAAGTTTATAAGCATTTGATTTTAATGCAATATTCCTATGAGGATGGTTCATAAACAGCTTACCTATCTTATAGTCTTCTCAAAGGGCTCCATAACTTCATAGGACAGAAAAGAACACCACCACTTGTTATTTTATATACCAGGTTTAGTTATTTTTTAAAATATATTATTTTCATTTCATGTTTATGAGTGCACCCGTGTCATGCAATGCAGCGGAGGCTTTGGATTCCCCTGGAACTGGAGTTAAGGAGGGTTTGTAGTGCCATGTGGGTGCTGGGAATTGAAACCGAGTCCTCTGCAAGAGCAGTCAGTGCTCTTAACCACTGAGCCATCTCTCCAGCCCGTTTTAATTATTTTCAAGAACAAGGGTCTTTTGACATTCACTTAAAAAAATCACATTCGCTACCTATTTGGGTCCTCAGCTTATCAAAATTTAATAACAAAATAGGTGAAGGAAGTTTGTGGGTTTCCTTTTTTTGAGACAGGTTTTTGCTATGTAGTTTGGGCTTGCCTCAAACTCACTATGTAGCCCAGACTGGCCTTCAATTTGGGGTCTACCTGCCTCAGGTTCCTGAGTGCTGGGATTAAAGGCATGTGCATCCAAACTTGGAAATTTCTGACTATCTGGTTTTTGAGGAATAGTTTCTATAACAGAAAGAATACACAGTTGGTAAACATTTTTTTCAATTGTTTTCTGGTGATTACTAGGAACTAGTTTGTGTGTGTGTGTGTGTGTGTGTGTGTAATGTGGACATACGTGTGCCAGGGTGCACAGTGCAGTCAGAGGACAACTTTGTGGAGTCAGTTCTTTCCTTCTACTTTTATGTGAGTTCTGGGAAATCAAACTCAGGTCCTCAGGCTTCTTGGTAAGTATTGAGCCATCTTGCCAGCCCCAGGAAATAGTTTTCTTTAAACTTTTAGTCCATTGTTAATTCATTTGGTCATTAAAGGTAGATGCTGGAGGTAAGTGTTTTGTAGTTCTGCTTCAGGCTGCTATTGACTTTAGGAGGAATGGATGTAGTTGCATTTAATCACATTTATAAAGTCTTGCCCCTATGGGCAAGGCTTGCTGGCCATTTGTCCACTTTTCTAAAGTAAGTGCCACAGTTTAGAGCTTTTAAAATGAGAAAATCTTAGAAGGAGAAAGCAATGCTTGTGTTTTTTTTAATTTTAAAAAATATTTTATTATTTTTATTTTGTGTATGAGTGTATTGTCTGCATGTATGTGAGTGCATCCGTGTCCTGCAATGCCTTGGCAGTCAGAAGAGGGCTTCGGATTCCCCTGGAACTGGAGTTAAGGACGGTTTGTAGCCACCATGTGGGTGCTGGGAATTGAACCCGGGTCCTCTGCAAGAGCAGTCAGTACTCTTAACCGCTGAGCCATCTCTCCAGCCTGTTTGCATATTTCTTAGCAGTATTTAGAATGTGCACTCCACGAAGGCAGAGGCTTGTGTGTAGCTTATTCATGACGTACTCCCAGCACTTAGAATAGTGTCTCACACATAGCAGGCCATCACCAGTCATTGAGAGAAAAAGTTATTGATTAAACTACCTCAAAACTTATAAATGAAGTCATTCCTTACTTTTAGAGATGGTGGAAGACATGGTTACCCAAGAAATAATTTGAAATCTCATTTGATAAATAACTTGAACTTATAATTAAGACAGTAGGTTGTAACTTTTAGGGTGCTGAGTCCTTGAAGTTGTTCACATAAAACTCCCCTTTTCTACTGAGGCTATCATTCTAAGACTTACATCTTAGCATCTGTGCCCAAATTCTACAGCAGAGGCCTGGGTAGCTTTGAAGGAGGCCACTTTGTAAGTCAAGGCTTCACTTTGTGGCATCTTTAGTGCAATTAAAAAACCCACTTATTATTTTGTTTTTAGAAACAAGATCTTGCTATATAGCTCATGCTTGCTTCAAACTTTTGAGCTTTCTGCCTTAGCTTCTTCAGTGCTGGGATTACAGACATGTGTTACTTACCTCTGGCCCCAGTGCTGTTAATTTGTTTGAGACAGAATCTCACTGGATAGGATTGACTGATCCTCGAATGTGGACTGGGCTGGCCTCAAACTCACAGAAATTCATCTGCCTCTGCCTCCCAAGGGCTGAGATTAAAGGCATATGCCACCACATCCAACATTTGGGTTGTTTTTTTTTTTTTTTTTTTTTTTTTTTTTTGAGACAGGGTCTCCCTGTAGCCCCAGCTAGCCTGGAACTCATTACATAGACCAGGCTGGCCTTAAACTTGCAGAGATCCACCTGCCTCTGCCTCCTGAGTGCTGGGATTAAAGGCGTATGCCTGGCACACATTTGTGTATTTTAAAAATTTTATTTTTAATTATTATGTATGTGTCTGTGTACAGTGCAGTGTCTGCAGAGGACAGAAGATGAAATGGAGTTACAAGGCTGTAAGCTGCCTGATATGGGTGCTGGGAACCAAACTTGCCTCCTCTGCAAGAGCGGCAAGGGCTCTTAATCACTGAGTTACCTCTCCAGTCCTTATGTTTTGTTTTTTTGATATAGGGTCCTAACTATTTAGCCCCTGGCTGGCCTGGAACTTGCTATATAGACCAGGCTGACCTTTAAAGTACAGCAATCCTCATGCCTCTGCTCCTGAGGGCAGGATTATAGGAATACACCACCATACTTAGTTCTACATAAAAAACTTTTAACCTAGAAAGACATTCAAGATATATAAAGTGAATTTTAAGTCTCTTTCAAGGTTTTGGCTGTGAAAATAGCTAAATAAATGTTACGTGAGGCAAAATGCTTCCTAGATGTACCAAGTCCAAATGACTGAAACAAACAAGAGAGTAGCTCCATTGATGTACATCTAGAGATTACTTTGATGAGTTATGTACTTAGATCCTTATTCTTACCCTGCAGGCATTAGTTTTCTATATTTAGAAGAAAATGATAAAATTTGGACTGGTAGTAAGTTTGAGATGTTTACCTTGAGGTTAAATTAAAATTATATATAGTTTAATTAAGTAATTTGTGTGTATGTGTGTTACACTTGTTTATGTGTAGAGACCAAAAGTCAATTCCTCTATTGCTTTATCTTTTTATTTTTGTCTTTTTGAGACAGGGTCTCCCTATAACCCCAGCTGTCCTGGAACTTGCTATGTAGACCAGGATAGCCTCAATCTCACAGAGATCTGCTTGCTTCTGCCTTCTGAGTGCTGGAACTAAAGGTATATGCCACCATGCCCGGCTCATTTTATCATTTTGAGACAGGGTCTCTCACTGAACCTGGATTTCATTAATTGAATAGACTGGCTAGCCAGCCAGCTCCAGGGATCTGCCTGTCTCTGCCCTCCCAGTACTAGGATTATACATGTGCCACCATGTCCAACTTTTACGTAGGTGCTGGGGATCCAAACTTAGGTCCTCGTATTTTATACCTGCTAAGCATCTCCCAGTCCATAAATTAAAATTTCTATGAGTTAATTTATTGTTTAAGAAGCATTTTTATTTTTAAACAGGAAGTTAATATTGATACTATTTGTCTCTTCAGTTTTGACTGAAGAACTATAGTTATGAACAAAGCTTTCTGCAAAGTCTCTCTGAAGCACTTGTACATAGAATGACTTTGTTCTTAGAATAGAAATGTGAACCAGAGTCTCTAGATGATTGCATTTGAACGTAAGTTCTGTTATTTTGCCAAATGAATATTAAAATAATGAAAGGAAATAATATCTACAAAACACTTAACACATAGCATATCCTTAATACTGGCTAGTTTCCTGGCAGGCAGTAAGTAATCAAGCACCATGAAGAAAGGAAGAGGAATGTCTCTCTTCTCATCTGAGCCAAGGTGTATCTAAGTAATTAATGACAACAGTCAGTCAGTTGCGCTCTCCTGCTTAGGAATATGCAAATTTTAAGCCTATTTAAAAATCATATATATTCACTTATTCCTTCCGGGGCAGTAGATTCACTATTAAGCCGTTGTCTTCTATGTGGGGTCAGCAGAATTTCTGAAAAATATGGAAAACATTTATAATATTAGTCTAAATAGCTGCATATCAATTCTATTAGTATATTTCCTACTACTTTCTAGTAGGGATCCTTAGGTAGACTAGGAAGAGTTTTTGTTTTGTTTTCAGAGACAAGGTCTCATGTAGCTCAGGCTGGCCTCAAACTCTCTGTATAGCTGAGGATGGGCCTTGAACTCCCAATCCTCTTGCCTCCTCCTCCTGAGGGCTGAGATTACAGGTGTGTGCCACCATGCCCTGTTTAGGAAGAATTTTTGAGTCACCAGAGACTAAATCTACTCTGAGTACATCTTAAATTATTAGTTGCTTAGAAACAGGTTTTCTTTTCAACATTATTTTACACTCTAGTTTTTAGTATACTTAATATCTTAGATACTAGGTCAGAAAGTATAGTCATAATTACAGTTTTGAAGCTACTGAATTAATTACTTTTGTTACAGATAAGTGATTTCCTTAGTTCACTTTTGTATCTGTCTTCAGCTTCCACAATGACTTTGTGATGATCACATTGGTACAGGCAAGAGTGCAAAAGCTTGCTAAAATTTCGGCTGTTGAGGGGTTTTCTTATTGTTATGCAACCTAAAAGGAAACAAAGTAAGTTGATGCATAGATGTTCGAAAATTATGTGCTAATAACTCTACGAAAGCAGATAAATTTTATGATGGTAATTGAAGTGAACGTAGGAACCTAACTATAAAATTTCAAGAAATTCCAAGTGAAGAGAGAGAGAGAGAGAGAGAGAGAGAGAGAGAGAGAGAGGAAGAAGGAGGAGGAGGAGGGAGGGGAGGAAGAGAAGGAAGAGGAGGAAGAGGAGGCAACAAATACAATGAGATAGTATTGGGATAGAGGTGTGAAAAGTTATGGCAATACAGAAAAGGAGCATCCAAATCACTGTGCTGGCACATGCCTACAAGCCCAGCTACTTAGGAGGCCAGGGCAGGAGGTTTGCAAATTTAAGCCTAGTTTGGGTAGTTTAGTGAGACTAGGCCTCAAAAAAATTTTTTAAGGGTGTAGGTCAGTGATAGTGCTTGTCTAGCATGTGCAGAGCCTTGGGTTCAATTCTTAGTACTAAAGAAAAGAAAGGAAAGGGAAGGGAAGAAGAGGGTGAAGAAGGGAAGGAAAAGGAAAAGTACTTGGTAGAGTACTTGCCTAGTGTGCATAAAGCCCTGGTTCAATCCCTAGCACCACATAAAACTGGACAAACACCTCTGGTCCCAACATTGGGGAGTTGGAGGCAGGGAGACTAGAAATTTATGGCTATCCTTGGGTATATAGCAAATTGGAGGCCAGACAAGGCTATGTGAGACCCTGTCTCAAACAAATAACCAGAAAAGAAACAAGGAGCATTTATATTAGTTTAGTTTGAGCTATGAAGGAAAGCCACCTAAAAGAAGCAGTCTTTATGCTCAATCACTCTTTTATATTCATTTTTAACATTTCTTTTTAATGTGTATGAGTGTTTTGCCTGCATGTATGTAAGTGCAACCATGTCATGCAATGCCAGAAGAGGGCATTGGATCCCCTGGAATTGGAGGTATGGATGGTTGTTAGCTGCCATGTGGGTGCTGGGAACCAAATCTGGGTCTTCAGCAAGAGCAGCCAGTGCTTCTTTTTTTTGGTTGGGGGGTGGTTCTTTTTTGAGACAGTGTCTCCCTGTAGCCTCAGGTGACCTGGAACTCTTGCTCTCATAGAGATCCACCTGCCTTTGCCTCCTGAGTTCCTGGGATTAAAGACATGAGCCACCAAGTCCAGCAGTTGAATATTTTTTAAGATGAGGAAAAATAAGTATAGTTCAGGTAGAACAAAAGGATGTAATATCCCAAATTGTCCACCTAGGTGTTCCAATGAACTCATAAGAGTACTATACAATATTTTCAAATTTGTAAGGGAAATAATAATCAGGATCTGTTTGATGCCATATGAATTATCTAAATCAAGGTAGTTTTACTGGACAGCTTCAGTTGTCAACATGACACATCTGGGTGGAGGGAACCTCAATTGAGGAATTTCCTCCATTAGACTGGCCTATGGCCATGTCTATGAGGTATTTTCTTGATTGTTGAGTGATGTGGGAGGGCCCAGGCCACTGTAAGCAGTGCCACCCTTGGGCAGGTGGTCCTGTGTTGTATAAGAAAGCAGACCGCCAAAAAAAAAAAAAAAAGGATGGGGCGTGGTGGTGCATACCTTTAATCCCAGCACTTGGGAGGCAGAGGCAGGCAGATCTCTGTGAGTTCAAGGCCAGTCTGGTCTACATAGTGAGTTCCAGGACAGCTGGGGGCTACAGGGAGACCCTGTCTCAAAAAGACCAAAAATAAATAAATAAATAAAGCAGACTGAGCATTGGCCAAATAAACCCTTCCCTTCCTTCTCAAGTTGGTTTTGGTTGGTATTTTTATCACGAAAGTAACTAGGACAGTAGCCCATGGTTTCAACACTGAAACATTAGGTTAAGCTGGGAGTGGTGGCTCACAGCTGAATCCCAGATACTGCAAGACTGAGGCAAGAGGACTGGCATGAGTTGAAGACTAGCCTAGGCTGCATAGTGGGTTCTAGGCCAGCCTTGAGACCCTATATCAAAAACAAAAAGAGCATTAGATTATATCATGATCCTCATATTAATGCCATGTCTTTTTTTTTTTTTTAAGAGATAGGTGTCAGTACACTGCCTAGACTGGTCTCAAATTAGGAGGCTCAAATGATCCTTCCTGCCTTAATCTCCCAAAGAGCTGGAATTACAGGTGTGCTGATTCACAGGAGGGACTGAAGAGAAAGACTTTGCAGTTATAAAAGGAGAAAAGAAGAGATGGGATTCAGATTATGATTATACATCAGCTTTAGAGTAACAAAGATAAATAAATGTCTTCATCCAAAACAGAACGGCGATTTTTCTGAGCTGAATATTGAATAACTCCACAGAGTAGAGTCAGTAGTAAGAACAAACACAAGAAATAGTAGGTATGAAGGAAGAGGAAGGATGGAATCAGTAAAACGGAACCTTACCAAAACAAAAATAATCGGGCATAGGACACTAGGAACATTAATAAGTTTATTATAAATATAAAAATAGATGCCAGGCATGGTGGTGCATGTCTTTAATCCCAGCATTCGGGAAGCAGAGGCAGGCAAATCTCTGAGTTCCAGGCCAGCCTGGTTTACATAGTGAGTTCCAGGCCAGTTGGGGCTACAGGGAGACCCTGTCTCAAAAAGACCAAAACCAACAATAAGCAAATAAATACAAAAATAGGTATGTAATACTTAATGCCTGTAATGTTTAGAGCAAAATTCAGAATACATACCCATTTCTCTGTTCTCTGAAAACATATTTATCTTGCTCATAAAGGCTAAACTTATAGGTGGTGGTGTTACAAAGACAATAAATGGGGTATTAAGTGCATTTACATTTGTAATCAAGTACTGGGAGTCCAGTCTAATGCACACAGAGGCCATCAATTTGAGTGCTTTAATTCATAACTCAGACTGTCTTTTATTCAAAGGAGATGAGGTTAAATCATGGAGGTAGAACTATTATAAATTCTCATTAACTAATAGATACATCTTTAATTATGAAATTATTGCAATTTTAAAAACTATTTACCTGAGCACCTATACTTCATCATTCTAGAGTCGTTTTCAGTTGCTTGAAAACCAACAACCTCTTCATCTATTATGTCTAAACACAATGTAAATGGATCTGGAAAAAAATGGCAAAGCATAAGATTTTCTGATTAATGAAAAGGTTTCAATATTTGTAAGATTTATTAAGTCTTGAGATTTTCATAAATTGCATCTCACTCCTACATACAAATCTAATGGGTAAATGGGGTCTGGATATGAGTAAAAGGAGACTGGTGTATTTGCACCGGAGTCCAAGGTGTGGTTCATACTTCAAAGAGCAAACATGCTAATTTACATTTTAGTTGTAACCATCCAAATATTTGTCTTCTTGAAAACCAAAGAAGAAACATTTTAAATCATACCTGTTTGTGGTACCTGCTGCTTTCTGTTTTTGACAGTGTAAGTTGGATGTTTAAAAACATGGTCACTAAAAGAAAACAGATACATTACTTGTGCTGGATAGCTTTAGTGTCAACTTGACACACCTGGGTTGAGGGAGCCTCAATTGGGGAATTGCCTCCATTGGACTGGCCTGTGGCTATGTCTGAGGGGCATCTTCTTGATTAGTGATATGGAAGGACCCAGCCCACTGTGGGTGGTGCCACCCCTGGGCAGGTGGGCCTATGTTGCATAAGAAAGCAGGCTGAGCAGGTGCCAGGGAACAAGCCAGTAAGCAGCATTCCTCCATGGCCTGTGCTCCAGCTCCTGCTTCCAGGTTCCTACCTTGGGCTTCCTGATGAACTGCGACCTGGGAGATGTAAGCTGAATAAACCCTTTCCTCCCCAAGTTGGTAGTGGTCAGAGCATTTTGTCACAGCAATGAAGAAACAAACTAAGACATTACTAAAACTGAAGACACTAGTCAGTGTGGAAAAAACATTTTAGGCATTAATGTGATTCTGAGTGTTTGGCAGGCAGAAGGAGCTGGATCCAAAATCTGCTGCTGTAATCTGAATGTTGATGATTCCCTCCAAAGTTCCCATGTTAAAGGCTTGGCCCTCAGATAGGCACCATTGAGAGATTCTGTGAATTTTTGGAACGTGGGGCCTTGTACAAGGTCTTTAGATCACTGTGTATATGCCCTTGAATGGGACTGTGGGGCTCTAGTCTGTCCTGTTTGTTTCTTGGCTCATAAGGTTTGCTCCAGTAGATGCTCCTGCCATGCTGTCCTGCCCTTGCCAGAGACCTAAAAGGAATGGGCACCCTGCCTCCCACCATTTCAGACTATAACCTCCAGAACCATGAGCCAAAACTAACCATTTTTCTAAGTTAATTGTTGTAGGTATTTTGTTACAGTGACTGAGAGCTGACAACTACATCAACCAGATTTTGCCAAAGCAGGATCTACAATAGTTATGCCTTGTTTCTACAACTAAACAAGATTCTAGAGGGCAAAAGCATTGATTCAAGAAGAAAGAAGAAAAAGATTATAAGAGTAACAGAGGGGGCTGGAGAGATGGCTCAGTAGTTAAGAGCACTGACTGTTCTTGCAGAAGACCCAGATTCAAATCCCAGCATCCACATGACAGCTAACAACTATAACTCCAGCTCCAGGGATCTGACGCCCTCTTCTGTCCTCCATGGGCACTGCACGACATGGATACACTTGCATACATGCACGCAATACACACATACACATAAAAAAATAAAGCAAAAAGGGCTGGAGAGATAGCTAAGTGGTTAAGAACACTGGTTGTTCTTGCAGAAGACCCAGGTTTGTATCCCAGAATCCAAAAGGCAGCTAGCAACTGTCTGTGGCTCCAGTTCTAGGGGATCCGACAGCCTCTTCTGTCCTCTGAGGGCATTGCACAACATGGGTGCATTTACCTACACGCAGGCAATACACACATATACATAAAATGAAAATAATAAATATTTTAAAAAAATAAAGCAAAAAAAAAAAAAGAGTAATGGAAGACTGGGGATGTTGTTCAGCAGGTAAAAATCTGCCTGGCATGAGTAAGACCACTTGTTGAGTTTGATTCCCAGAGATGACAGTGGGGAGAGGGATGGATGACAGGATGACTTAAAAAAAGAGGGAGGTGCTGGAGAGATGGCTCAGTGGTTAAGAACACCGGTTGCTCTTATAGAGGACCTGACGTTCAGTTCCCAGCACCCACATGGTGGCTAACAACTGCCCATAACCCCAGTTCCAGGGAATTCAATGCCCTCTTCTGGCCTCTGCAGGCACTGCACACACATGGTGTTACTTATATACATGAAGAACACTCAATACACATAAAATAAAAATAAATATATAAAATACATTTAAAAAGAAAGGAAAATAAAAATCAAAAAAGGCTGGGCATGGTGGTGCATACCTTTAATCCTAGCACTTGAGAGGCAGAGGTAGGTGTATTTGTAAGACAGAGGCCAGCCTGGTTTACACTGTGAGTTCCAGGCCACCTGGGGTTCCAGAGAGACCCTATCTCAAACAAAACAAAACAAGTTAAAAACAAAAACAAAACAATATTAAAAAGACAAAAAAGATGGTGTGGTGATTTGAATGAAAAATGTCCCCAGTAGACTAAGGTATTTGAACCCTTGGTCCCCAGTTGGTGGCACTGTTTGGGGGAATCATGCGCAAGTGCAGCCTTCCTGGAGGAAGTACATCACTAGGGGCAGGCTTTGAGGGCTTATAGCCCTCAGCCTACTTCCAATTCACTCTCTTTGTTTTCTTCACATAGAGGGAGATGTGCTATCAGCATCCTGCTCCAACTGCCTGCTGCTGTGCCTCCCCTGCTGTTATGAATTCTCCCTTTGGAGCCCTAAACTCAAATAACTCCTCCTCCTATAAGTTGCCTTGGTCATGGTATTTAATCAAAAGTAACTAATACAGATAGGCTATGGATATAGCTCAGTTGGTAAAGTACCTGTCTAGTATTCATGAAGCCCTGGGTTCAAGTCCCCAGTACCACATTAAACTGGATGTGGTAAACACACACCTGTAATTCTGGCACTTTGGAGGTAGGGGCAGAAGGATCAAAAGTTCCAAATCACCCTTGGCTTCAATGCCAACCTGGAATACATGAACCCCCCGCCCCCCCAAAAAAAGAAAAACAAAAGATGATCTTGAAGACAGAGTTTCTACACAGCTGGTAAGCTTACCTGCTTTTCTGGGTTCTGAGAAAAAGCATAACTTTTCCTTCTGCTTCTTTTCTGCTTCTCTTTCGGATGCTGGCTAAAAGCCTAAGCCTGCTTTCCCTGACACCCCAGGCTTTCTCACTCTCTCTGAAGTGCCCCTCTCCTTCTACCATGCAGCAGCTTGCTGACTCCACTGCTAAGCAGGCTTTCCTCCGACCCTAACTCAAAAGGCCTGGCTTCTTTCTTCCTCTTCTTCATCTCCCTCCTCCTGGCACCTGCTGAGATGTACAGCTTGCCTGTCTTGTTCTTTCAAATTCTAATAAAATTGTCCTTGAGCTTAAAAATATGGGCTTGCAAAGAGAAAAGGTGTGATGGTTGTGTAATCCATCTTCCTGATACTTAGTTTGCCCTGCAGTCTGACCAGAGCATAGACTCTCATCTTCATTTTCCTTGAGCACACCAGCCATTAAACACAAGTAAGCATTTAAGAGGAAAAGCTACAATTCTACGTCTAGTCCCACAAACTGCCTGTGAGGGAAAAAGGACAACACTGGAAACAAAATTCAGAAAACAAAGGAAAAACCCAAATGGATTCCCACCACATCCTACTCCCTTTATCATATTAAACTCACAAACTAGTTTTTGACACATTACTAATAAATTATCAATGCTTGCATTATGATTTCCAATACAGGGACTTCCTTTGTGAGCATTCTTTCTAAAATTCAAATCTTATTATTTTACTCAATTAAAAGTCTTCAGAGGCTGAGGATGTAGTTCAACTGGTAGAATGCTTGCCTAGCATGCCTGAAGGACTGTGTCTGATCACCAGAGCCACATAAACTAAGAGTGTGCAGCACACATATGGGTAAGTTCAAGGTCATCCTTGACTATACAGGGAGTTGGAGGCCACACTGGGATTCATGAGATAGTTGTTTCTTTTTCTTTTATTTGGTCTTTTTGAGAAAGGGTCTCCCTGTAGCCCCAGCTGGCCTTGAACTCAGAGATTTGTGTTTCAAATAAATAAATAAAGCAAAACTGTCTTCAATGGCTAACAATATCCTGTGATTGAAAATTTATAAAAATTTGATGACATGCAAAGCCTTTGATGAATTAGCATCTAGACCTCATATTAAAAACTCATTGATCAAAATTCCATTACAACTTCTAGAGATGTAGCTCAGTTGGTAGAGTGCTCACCTATCCCCAACACTGCAGAAACTGGGTGTAGTTACTTGTGCCTGTAATACCAGCCCTTGGGAGATGGAGGCATGGGGATCAGAACTTCAAGGCCATCCTCAGCTACACAGCAAGGTTGGGATAGATACATGATATCCTATCTCAAAAAAAGTTTCTTCCCCATGCTCATGCAAGCAGCACTAATTAAATGTAGTAGGGCAATGTACACACACAAAGATATGAGAGTAGGAAGAAAACCTGTTAGGAAGAAGAAAGGGCCCGGCAGGAAGGGAGGGTGATAAGAGAGAATGTGGGGAACATGATCAAAGTAATTTACATGTATCAAATCGTGAGAGAATAAATAAATTTATACAAAAAGGAAACAAAAGAGAATACTTTAGGTTCCTCCCAGGACCATGTTTACCTACCATCCTATATTCACAGTACTTAACAGTGTGGCACACAATAATGCTTGCTGAATAAATAAATAATTATTAAACCATACCTTGATTGAGAAACAGAATCTTTTTGGTCAAAAGTTGTTATTCCATGTAAATTTTGAGTGCAGCTTGAACTGGTCTTATTTAAAGTCCCATTTTGCCCACTCTCCCTATAGCAAGAATTAACTGGATTTGTATTCTTTCGTAGAGTCTTCATTTGGTTGTCATTTGCACAGGCTTTAGACACAACTCCACAGGACTGTCTAGCTTGGTCTGTATCCTTACATTCTGCTTTGGTGCCTCCAATACTATCTGCACAGAGCTGCTTCAGTTTATTCTGACTTTGTGTTTTCACAGATGAGGTATTATCCTTATATTGTCCTCTTTGTATGTTTTCCTATGATGTAAAAATGATAAGTAGTTTCAATATCATCTACTTCTTTATAATCCACTTTACATTTCCTTTAAATAATATGCAAATAAATAAAAATACTTTATGATTGTTAACAGAACATATATAATAAAAGGAATAGTTTACATTCAGAGGAAAAAGAATTTATTTAATAAATGATACCAGGACGCTTGGAAAGCTACCTGGGGAAAAATTAATGTAGCTATAAGATGGTTTCACAACCGAGTGTGGTGGCGCTCGCCTTTAATCCCAGCACACAAGGCAGAGGCAGGCGGATCTCTGTGAGTTCAAGGCCAGCCTGGTCTACATAGAGTTCCAGGACAGCTGGGGCTACAGAGAGACGCTGTCTCAAAAAGACCCCCCTCAAAGATGGTTTCACAATAATATGCTAAAAATGAATACGTCAACAAATTCAATGGACTCTGATAGGAACATCTGAAATTTGCCCTGTTCTGACATTTTTCTGGTTTCCTGTCTAGAACTTGTAATGCTAACTACTGTTGCCTTTACTTCTCCTTCACATCTCCTATTCACCAGTCAAGGACTTTCTTTTCTCCCTACAGATAAGAGTTATACAATCTGGGAATCTTTTAGATAGACCCACTGAAGGGGTACCCCAATTGCCTCACCCTGCGTCCCTGTTCAGCATAGAAGAAGCCAGAGCAGTCTGCGTCCTGATTCTCTATCGGCAATATAGGTAACCTCTCCAGAGGATGGTGTGATAAGAATAGGAGGTAGGAACTGGCTAGGCAGTTTCTCGGCTAAAAGTCAAAATGTCCTTGGGCCTCTTAGCAACATACTCTGTTCAAAGGCCAAATATGTCAAAAGTATTTGGGAGCTCTTATCTAATCCCTAAAAGATTTTAGGGTTACCTCTTCAGAGGGGGGAATGTTAGAGTAGCAAAAAGCCCCCCCCCCAAAAAAAAAGAGTACACAAAGTTAGAAAAAAGTGATGGGGCGACATGGGAGGAGTTGGAGGGGAGGGAGTGGGCACGGATTTGATCAAAACACATTATATGCATGTATAAAATCCTCAATAAATTTTTCTTAAGTTAAAAAAAATTTTAATCTTAAAGTAAAATAATATAGGCAAGATAGCTAGATGGCTAAAGCACTTTTTGTCAAGCTGATGATCTGAATTCAATCTCCAAGACCCACACGGTAGCAGAGAACCAACTCCCACAAGTTGTCTTCTGACCGCTACACCTATGCATGACATCCATGCACACACATGCACACATACACGCACACACACAGAGACAAATAAATAAATGTAAAAAAGAAATTATATATATTCTGAAAGAAACTATGATGTTTTAATATTCTCAAGGGGTATAAAGCCTTTCCAAATATTATACAAAATAAATCACAAAAGAAGAAAACTAATATATTAATCACATGAAATATCTTTGAAAACTCTTTTAGAAACCAAAGACAATGGAGGGAAATGGACTCAAGAGGGAAAAGGGCAAGAAGTAAAAGCAATGGCAGGAAGACACAGGAAATAATATGCATAAATCATCTATTAGGCCCCAGGGTAGTTTTAAATAACACTAGTAAAACCATAATGAACTACAAAAAGGATATACAATAGTATGGAAAAATAAGCAAAGGAGACAAAAAGTTCACTGAGCAGGAAGAATAAGCAGCTCTTAGTGAAGTTGCATTGCAGTGTCTTCCTTTTCTATCACAATGACAGATTCAAAGACTGGAGAAACAGACACTCATGAACATTATATGAATAAGGAATTCCACAGTTAACTTAGTTCTTTCTTCTTTTATGAGACAGAGTCTCGCTATGTACTCCTGGCTGGGAACTCACTATGTAAAAAAGCTAGCTGTAAGTTTAGAAACCTGCATACCTTTGCCTCCCAGGTGCTGGGATTAAAGGTGTGTCATGCCCAGCCTCTAACTTATTTTTCTTTTTCTTTTTTGAAGGGTGACAATTTTAATAATAAAAACTGCATATGTGTAAAAGCAATCCTTGTATAATGTTAATGATGTTTACTGAGACATTGTAATAGCTAGTAGTATAATACTTATCAGAAATTCAACCAACAGAATACAATAGAATAAGGTTTCCAGTAAAAATGAATTAAACACTGATATTTGACTGTGGTGCTCTACAAAAGCACATGAAAGGAACAGGTTTTTTTGTATATTTATTTATAATTGAATTTTTGTGCACTTTATATAAAACATCTTAATCATCTTTATATCCTCTCCCCCATCTGGACCCCCTATTACCCCACCACTAGATTTCATGCATTCTGTCATATATGTTAAGGCCTACTGAGTCAAATTTGTGTTTCCAGATGTTTGTCAATGCAAATTCATCCACTGGAGTTTTGTTAGCCTATCTAGAGTCTCTCCCTTAAAGATGATCAAGTCTCCTTCACCCAGCTGCCAACAGTTCTTTGGCTAACGTTGGGGCCTGCTGCCCATTTCCTGAGTTCTAAGCTGGGTTTTTGTGTGATTGACTTTGCATGGGTAAAAGAACAATTTTTGAAAAGGCACAAATCCATAACAAGCAGCAGTGGAAGAATAAAAGCATAAAAACTTCAAAACTAGAAAGCAGACAGGTAAACAACCTACTTATTATCAGATTTGTTAAAGCTGAATTCAAACTTGACTACCTAAGACATACTGCCAAACCCTCAAAAGGTACATCAATGTGAAAGTTCAAAATACTGAGGATAAAGATTATATAAGCTTCCCAAAAAAGAAAATCGGCCACACTGAGGGATTAGAATGGCATTGCATCCCAAGAATAACATTGTAAATTCTAAGACTATGGAACAAGTATAGAAGACAGGGAAAATTTAAGGGGACATGAGAAGGGAAGGAAGCCCCTCACTCTAGAATCTAGTTTGCTTTTCCTGCTGGCTGTGAGTCAAGAACCACCAACATGGCCAACGAAATGACTCAGTTGGTAAAAGTGCTTGCCATGCAAGCCTTGATGACTGGAATTCAATCCCAAGAATCCACATAAAGGTAGAAGGAGAAAACAGAGTCCATAAAGTTGTCTTTTAACCTCTACACTTGCACATGGGCATGAACATGCACATACACACTGACACACACACACACACACACACACACACACACACACACACACAGAGTTCTAGTTTGCTTTCTGTGGTTGTGATAAACACCATGACCAACTTGGGAGGAAAGGGTTTGTTACATTTTACAGATCACAGTATATATATATATATACTATAATATGTGTGTGTGT